>NW_022639545.1:152041-186622 GCF_010583005.1 Odontomachus brunneus
GAGAGAGAGAGAGAGAGAGAGAGAGAGAGAGAGAGAGAGAGAGAGAGAGAGAGAGAAAAGGGGAGAGAACAAGAAAGAAGGAAAGAGGGCAATGAGGAAAAAATAACAGAGGTGCAGGCCGCTTATAATTTTAGCCGGCCATGTATATGTTCGTGGCGATGTATTTAAACTAGCTGTTGATTTTATACCGCCCCCGCTTCCTCCGATTACAAAATCGAACTTGCCCGCGAGTGCGGGCGGATTAGCCGCTCGGATTTCTTGCCCGTGTGCAATTTCGCAAACGGCCACGCGAATAATTCGAGCCTTCGTCGTAATTGATGCGCGATCGATACTCGCGCTCTCCTCGTCATTGGGAGACGACTCGCGACTTTTTCTCACCAGCGACGTTCTCCCGGACCACCTCTTTCGTTATCGCACGGATGGTGATTTTACTTTAATACGTGCGACTCGTGAACGCGTCCGTGACCGGCGGTAATCCCACGAGAAAAAAAATTCCTCATAACCGTTACGCTGATCCTCTCATCCTCGTAGTAACGTTATTGCGAGATGACCTCTTTGAAAGATTATGTTCACGGAGGGAACCCGCTGGTAGAGAGAAAGAGGAGGTTATCCGACCGATACTCGACGCACGGCGAATATTGTCGTCGGCGGAAACGTCATAGTTTCCAATTCGCGAACGTCTTTGAGCCGGAAAAATGCGAGGGATGATGCGCGCGAAACCGGTTTGCCGGGCTGAAACAAGCGACGGCGGCGGCGGCAGAGTTAAGCAGATTTAGCACGATGTATACGAGGATAAAGGTTGGCTTACTTTACGAAGCAATAGAAAGGGAAATAATAACGCCGCACCCCCTCCTCCCCCCTTCCCCGAGTGATGTAGAGAAATGAACAAGTTTGTTTCTTTCTTTACTTAACCGTGCCGGTTACACGGAGGATGAGGGTGCATCCACGGGATTAGCTTCTTTCGAAGTCCCGTTTAATAAATTTCTTTCCCCCTGACCTTTATGAATTAAGGCTTCATCTACGAGATCAAAGCGAAAATGAAATAGAATGGAGAAGGAATGGACCAATGTATGCGCCAATGAAAGAGCAATTTTGTCGCTTCCTGTCCGCTTAATTTTCCAGTAGGCGCGTGCAGTTTTGTCCTCACTTCAGGCGCGTGGTCTACCATTGTAGACCTTGGGTCTGTTTTCTATTGCTGAACTGGCTGCACTAGTTATCTCTCATCTTTCTTTCACTAAGTTTCATCCGTATGGCTGTCCCTTTTCAAGTCCCGGATGTGTACACTAGTTCAACAATAGAAAACAGATCCCATGTTTGCCGATCTCTGCAAGTGAGGTTCATTGTATCCGACTTTTGAAATAATTTTTTGAAGTATTAATTCAAAGTTTTTCAATGCCAAAATGTATAGATCTCTTTTAGAATATACGTACAGTATAATCAATAAACTATTTATAGAAAATGGATGTATATTTAATTAGTAATATACAAACAATGTTGGTCTGTAGCGCCTTTTGAAAGGTTAAAGGGATGCCGTATATGAAAAGTTTACCGACCAAATACTGACTTATTTCTGCAAAGTTTGCATTATATCGGTTGCACAGAACCACAAATATTTTCATTGATATCCGGTCTTCTTTCCGGTGATAGTTGGAAAAACGTTTTTTAAGCACATGGACATGAAATGAAGAAAGTATAGGGTGATATAATAAATACTTTGTTCATTAAGTAAAATTAGGAAATTTGTAAAAAGGTTTTGTGCAATTTTGAAAGAGAATACACTTGTGAAAATTTTACCGACAAAGTACTGATTTTTGTCTGCAAAGTTCACGTCATATATTGTTTGCATAGAATCGCAAATGCTTTTTCCGCAAAACGGTGAAAATATGTGTAAAAATTAATTAGAGCATTGCTCAATATGTGATAGAAGTAATAAAATTAAGCTGTCAGTTAACTTGAAGTTAGTTTTGCTTGATACTAAAGTTCTGTAGCTCGTACATACCGAACGTGTGTTCGTTTTTTGAGATTTTCGCTCAGGAAAATTTCAAAGAACATTGCTGTACCTTCGCAACTGAAGTTAGAAACTTGAAAATATATTGAAAGTTTGCAGAAAGATTTCTACATATGCGTGGTTAAATTTTTCGTTCAATGCAACAAAGCAGAATACATTTATACAAACGGACAAAAAGAATATTCTTATATGCAAAACATTTTGATATGTTAATCTTCAAATGAGGCTATATAGCGCTAAACGAAAAGATAAGTTACTTGCATTAATACACTTTGAATGATTCAACAAAGGAAAATATATTCTTGTTATTCAAAAATAGTTTTCATAAATGAAAAGCGTAAAATATTGTATTGAAAATATAATGTTTCTTTAAATGTCGGAAGAAGATATTATTCCAAATAGTTCCAAATAGTCCATATTGTACTTCTTCTATAAGACTATTATAATATTCAAATAAAATTATGATAGTCGAAAGATATTTGAGATTTTGAAACATTAATTTTCGATTATTTTTTAATTATTTGTTAATTTTTTTATTAATTATTTATTAATTTTGTTTTAAATGAGTACTAATTTTTTTCTGTGTAAGTATAAGAAATACGAAAAGGATGGCGTGATCGTGCTAGCGACGATCTCTATACTGAGAAAAATCATCCGATAAAATATTAACAAACGGATATTTCCGATCAAAATACCGATAAATTTTTATATTTAATCAAGAAATATCCAGTGAGAAATATCGGTTCATAATTTTTTGATCGGTTTATCTGGTGAAACGCCATTATAATCGGCAGTATCCGATTAAATTTAATCGAATATCATGATCGGATATAAAAATTGATCGGAATTTGATAAAAAATATCCCGTTTATTAATTTCTTGTCGGATAATTTTTCTTTGTGTGCGTTATCGATATTTTTCGAGTTTGCCATCCACCTTGGCGTTCCTATAATGATGCACGCGATTGGTGCTAATACTGAGATGTAAATGAACGCTTGTCGATCGAGTCCATGTTCCTATTTCTATTTGTATCCACTGCGAATAAAATTTCCATTATTTTGTCGCAGTTTTCCTAACCCCTGCCTACTCGGCGTGCTTTGACCGCTTTTCATTTTGATTTTCGCCATTTCCACGACTTTTTCAGCGCGCGACAACCCCGAGAGCGCTATACTACATAAATATACAGTCCGACCTATCGAGGAACAGCAGAAAAAAGAAAAACAAGGGGTAGAGAGAACTGGAACATTTTGTACTGAATTTGTAGTAATTTCGCAGCAATTACATATTCCCGCGCGAAGAAAGCTAAATCGCTTCGAGCATTATCGCTCGATAAGAATCACCGCAGTTGGCAGCGAGTTGATTTTCGCTTCTATTAATAAATTACCGCGCACGATGAGGCACAATATAATATCGCTGCGGAACGAGAAAGTCTCATAAAAGGACGGTTGCAAATCTGATTGTTGAATGTTAATTGAAATCGCGTGCGGCAATTTCGGATTCAGCATTGTTCGGAAATTATAAAACGCTATATTATCATTAACAGCTATCATTAATAACAATAGTGTTATTATTGTTATTATTGCCGCGAGCCCCTGTAGTGTGTGTAATTTGTACTTCTGTTATAAATTATGATCGTCATGCTGCGCGGCCCGAGTGTTTTTCGCGCCATTATGCAAAGCAGCGAAATAAAATGCGCACGATCGCAAGTTAATTTATTCGTGCATCGGGCAAACATACGCGCGCAGATTGATATGTTATAATATATCTAACGGATTGCGCACGAACGTTTTACAGTCATTATGTCGCGACACGATATCGTATGTGTGTGTGTGCGCGCGTTTTTTTTGTCGACCGCGCATTAATTATACAATCAGCAATGGCCGCAATTTTTCGCGATCGCCGGCTAATTTGTTTTCTGCGTGCGCTCATGGGAAATCGCCGATATCGCCAGGAAACGAGCGGCGTAACGAAAACGCTAATTACAATTGCGGAACCGCGGCCCGAAATAGCGGGTTGGCACGCGCAATCGCGAGCATCGGAGCACGAAATGGATTAGTCGTGATTAAAATTTGATCAGAGCCGAGGCCACGGACCGATTCGCGCGAGAATAATTAACCGCGACTATTGTCTTCCGTGTGGAGAAACAATCGGCTTTTTATCATCGCTACTTTTCTTGGAAACTTCTTCGCACCTCGGGCCTTCGCTTATGTATCAGAAACGAAAACAATGCGCGATTTATTCCACCGATGTGCGTCGAGATAAATGCGGCTCTACGCGCATGCGCGCGCAGCAACGATCGTTCGTATTGGTGGAGAAAGTTTTATTTTTACAAAGAAACTATATTAATATCTACTTAATATATTAAAATTAATAAATATGGTTACAAATATTTGTAGTAGTTTTTGTACAAATTCTCGTTTTTTTACAAAATTCGTCATTTCATATGTAAGCAAAATGAGATTTTGTTAAAGAAACTTTAAGATCTTGAATTTCAGCAATGTTACCATTTTATTTGAGTGTTACAACAGTCTCATAAAAAGTACACACATTATCCCCGACATTTGAAAGCACATTCTCAATTCAACTCATTTTGTGCCTCTCATTCATGAAAATTATTTTTGAATAATAAGAATATATTTTTTTTGTTCAATCATGTCAGATCTATCGATTCAAATAACTTATTTTCGTTTAACGCTACATAATTTCATTTTAAAATTTACAAGTGTCAGAAATAAAAATTTTCAAAATTAAATAAAATTCTTTAAAATAAGAATATTATTTTTTTCTATTTCTATTAAAAAAAATTAATACTTATTTAAAACCGCTATATTCAAATTAACAGTCATTCTTTCATGTGTAAGCGACGATGTATAATTTTATTGGAGGAATTCCAAAATTTTGAATTTCAACCATGTTATTACTTTATTTAAATAACAATAATTTTAATCAATAATTTGAATAATAATTATTTAAATAATAAAAATAATAAATAAATTTTATTTAAATAATAATTTGAATAATTTAATTTGAATAAAAAATAAAAACGTTATGATAATCTCATAAGATAAATATGATTATTTTGATGATAATGATATCTTCCTTTCATATTTAAAAATATATTTTCAAACCAATATTTTGTACTTTCGATTCATGAAAATTGTTTTTGCATAATAAGAGTACATTCTACTTCGTTGAATCACATAAAACATTGATGTGAGTAATTTATCTTCGTTTAACGCTATATAGTCTCATTTCAACATTTACATGCTATAAATAAAGATACTGTCAAAACAAAAATAATTCTTTTTAGTGCGCTCTCAGTGTCTGGATTATTAATTGATAAATCGGTGTTAACCGACATCCCTATATTAAATTATATGTCCGTGTAATGCTCAACGAGGCAAAACCGAAATATCCAATGTATTTTGGAAATCCATTTTGTTATTCATGTTTATTTCCGCTTGGTGAAATTTCGCTTGTTACGATACGTGTCATAGTAATAAATTGCTACGTACTATTTTTACACCTGCAATTTTAATTTCGAATCACCGCACCGGAAGATCTCGCGCGTGATGAGATACGTAATTTGCTCCTCGAGGAAATGACAATTACACCGCGACCATTCCCGACGAAATGTTCGGCGAAAATACAGAGGAAACGAACGCACGAATTACATGAAAAAATTGCGCTTTTACCTTCCCTCCGTTGATAAAGAAAGTTATGTTGTCTCGGAATTAATTTCACCTGAGTAAAAGAAACATAACATGCTAGGCAAAATAAATAGCAAGACTTTTCTTCTACTGTTCAACAGAAGAGAGAGAAAAAAGGAAATTTATGGCTTTTATTTTAGAACGTAGAATACACAAGCGGATGAGATTTCGCTCATGCTCGAGACGGATATTTACAGTAAAGAGCTTCGTTGTGGAAGCATATTAAAGATACTACGCGTAAGAATTAATTAACACAATTTGAATTTTGTCTTTTCCGCGTTGGGTATGGATCTACTTGAGCAGAGACGAAGTATTATGTTTTATTCGGAGCCAGTCGCGGACATTAGTATGAATAATAATTTTTAAAACCACGAGAGAGAATATATACGTTACACAGAACGCGTAATAACGCAGGCACGATTATTATTCGCGCTAATATCCGCGACTGACTTCTAATGGCCTTATTTCCCTTAATTAGATTATATACCTTGAGGGCTTGTTTACGTGTTCAGCTTGTATTGTATCTCCTATTTTAATAGTAACATACAGAGAGAATTTTGTAGCAAAAATTATAGAATTTTATAAATGAGGAATAAATCGATACTCTATAATTTATGTTTTTACGGAGTAATGCTATCTATATTTTAGGAACTAAAATATGCCGTTAAATTTGCTTTGTTTCTAACGAAATTTACTATAATAAATACTCTAAGGAAGTTATAAGACTAAATGAATTTGTTAAGGTTTCATTGTGTAAAACTTGTACTATATTGAAATTTTATTATATTGAACTTGTACTAAATTGAAATTGGGAGTACAGATTAGTATTATTTGTATTATCTAACTGCAATTAGAAAACTAGAAATTAACCATTCGAGAGTTGACATATCTGAAACTAAAGTTGGCACTCTTTATACGCGTTCCTTGGGGTTGAGATGTTATTTTTAATATTTAGTAAATTAAAACTAAAGTTTTAATGAAGAACTATTATGTTATTAAAGACTAATATACTAATATCAAATACAAATTTCATAATTATTGACTTTTTTGTTTAAAAAAATATAGAATGTGGAAATTTAAAAATTTTTATAATAATACTCGAAATACATATAAATGTATTTAAACGCTTACATGTCCATTTCTATTATCTGTGTATTTCTATTGGATAAATTAATGCACAAATAAAGTATTGACAAGAAAAATAAAAAAATAATATATTTTATATTTATAATATATAAATATAAAAATATATTTTATAAATATATTATATATATATTTATATATTATATATATAAATATATATATAATATATTTATAAAATATATTGTATATATTTATTTATTTCTTTATATCTCAACTTTGTTTCAAATTAACATTTACTAATTAGTAAAATAAATATAGAGAACATAATTTTGTTCGATAGATAGTAAGTTTATGAGTGGTTCCTTTGATGTGTTACTAAAAATATACGACACTAGCCTTATAAATTACGTCACGCTTGAGATGTTCAATCAAAGAGAAAGGAAACAAAAGCGTCTAAGAGCAAAGGCTGTTGTCGAACAGTGAAATTTTAAATAAAAATATTAGAAGCAAAATAAATATATATACATCATTTTATCGATGTCGATCAAATGATATATTTATCTTGTTTCTAATATTGTTATCTATAATTTTGTCCCAACAGCAACTTTTTTTTTATTGTCGTTATTTCCTTTCTTTTGCACGCTTTGATTGAAATTTGCTATGTTCCTCAACGAAATGGACTTTATTCTAACAGTCTATTCCTACACTACTAGAAATATAGCAAAATTGAAAAGAATTTGAAAAGAATATAAAAATAAGAGATTGTAACATGTGTACAGTCGATGAACATGAAGTCTGGAATACAATTTGCGGAGCCGGGGGCAAACTTCATGTTTCCCGAGTGTACATGCAAATATTATATCCTATCTTGATGGTGAATCATACACGTCAAATATAGCGCGAGACTTTGTGAAACAGTGTGCGTCACAAAATGCAAAATTCAAGGGACTTCCATTTCTGCATATTACATTCATAAGAACAAGCGGACATTGTTACATTAGTGTCTGCGAGCTTCTGAATCTGGAATTTACAGTCGAAAGTTCAGCGAAGCACTTCGGCCAGCGCCGACTCGAGATGAAAGCGCTAACTAAACCGACGTGCAGCTAGGCACGATTAAAAATTTAACAGGAACACCGTGGCAACACCAAAGAAAAATTGGACCCTAGTGAAATAATTAAACAATCATCGGTTTTCTCCTCTCGCAGCCACGACCGCGAATCTATTCCAACGTTCAACGTGACTTCATCAGTCGTCGTCGTCGTCGTCATCGCGTTCGCGCGCGAATTAGTGATCCAAAAACGTAAAGAGGTAAAACAATGAGATAGGTTAACCATGCGCGGTATTATAATTATTATAATTACATCGTGATTTGGCGACGGAAGCATAAATTTGGCTCTCTCTCACAAGAATATACATATAATTAATCGAGAATCAATTGTCTTCCTATCG
The DNA here is from genome assembly GCF_010583005.1 of Odontomachus brunneus. NCBI lineage: Eukaryota > Metazoa > Arthropoda > Insecta > Hymenoptera > Formicidae > Odontomachus > Odontomachus brunneus. The sequence goes on from NW_022639545.1 coordinate 160,291, forward strand.
TTGCAACACACGACCCGTCGATAGTTCCGATTATCATACGGGCTCCTATTTAGTTCCCAATGAAAGACCCATTACTGGAAAATTATCGCTTGCATTCGACAGCGACGAAGTATTTCGCGTCTCTCATTGTCCCAGTAAATGCTGCCCCATTTCATCATATTGCCGCGGTAGCCCCACGCGTGGCTTTATACACGCGTGAAATGCGGAAGTCCCGCTTTGTCGAGCGTTATGCGAAAACTACAAATTATTTAAATATAATGAAAGAAAAAGAGATGGAGGAAGGTAGATTGGGCAGAGAGACAGAAAGAGAGAGAGAGAGAGAGGGAGGGAGGGAGGGAGAAGGAGAGAGAAAGAGACAAATGGGGGAAATCGCGCCGAGAGGGCGAATTCCTATTAAACAGTACACGAACGTGGACGCGCGCGAATGCATCTCTTTCGCCTCGGAATCAAATATTATCCTCTTTCTCCGATCCCAGTCGTTCGAAACGCTCACCATGACTGAATAATTATCCGAATGGCACATCGGAGACGTCGGAGGCTTCCTCCGCGAAATGGAATTCCCGTTTCCTTTGTACGTGACCCGCGGATGGATTTTCCCGGGCGTCCTGATACCTGAAGCTCTCATGCCACGTTTCATTCCACCGGATTGATTTGTTTTCAATTCGAACGTTTCTGGCGCAGGCTCGAAGCCGAATTAATCGTAGTAGCGATCTCAACTAACCAATCCTCGTCTGTCAACCAATCAGCAATGGATTTCACCTGCGGCTAACGCCGAAGAAACAGATGGTATCGGAATTTTGCCGTTTGCGAACCGACTGCTGATGATTGAATGACGTAGGCCTTAGTTGCTAATTTCTTCGCGAAAATTCTTCAGTTGACACGCGTAGAAAAATACTATTTCACTTCTGAGAAAAGTTATTATATTGAGAGAAAAGTATTTGAAATATTTTTTGTGCCGAGTAAACGTTTATTTCACGGAAATAAACTCTATTTTATAGAAATAGATTTTATAGAGATGAACTTTATATCCTACACATAAATTTTCAATTTTTTTCAATTCGTTCAAAAGATTTATTCTCTTTGCAGGAATTTTATAAAATTTTATCTAAAAAAAGTTATTTCAACTCTTTCTGTCTGAGCAAAAATGTTTCGTTGGATTAACGAAATGTCTAGTGAAATACTTTGAACAAACTAAAAAATTCCGGTTGAAGTAATCAGAATTTTGTTCAAGTTAACTAGATTTCTAATTTACCAAAACTTGCAAAGTTTAACCGTCTTCTGGTTTGTAACAAATTTCTGGTTTGTATACATTTCCCCAGACATTTGGTTAGTTCAAACTTTTTTCCGTGTGTAGCAAACAAACCGAATACTTGTTTTAATATTCTGGATTGAAAAAATAAATTTATATCAGGATTTAAAATTTGAATTGACGGATTTTGAACAAATTTAATGCTTATGATAAACTTGTGATAGATTTGTTGATATATAAACTTATGAAATGCATGAAACAAATAACATTTAGGATAAAGCATCTAATTACTGACAGCCCCTTAATCATGTACGCTTTAGAAAAAAATCTGATTTTTCATGCGATTAGTATTGCGATTAAACTTCTAGTATGTGTATGTGTGTCTGCACACAGTAGTTCTAAAAATAACTTTACAACTCTCTAAAACTGTGAGCAACTACCACTGGTTACAAAAAAAGATCAGACTTTTCTACAAAATCAATAATTAGTTATTTTACTTGAATGCTGTATTTTTCTGTATGTAGTATTTTTTAAACAATCGTAGTATTTTCTTAATTTTAGTTCTCTTCTATACCGAGATTTCTCTCTTGTGATTTATATTTACATGATTTTCATGAATGCAAAATGACTGCGTATCACGTTGATCTCTCGAATACGATTAAGAACAAGGAAGAGCAACGACTACTAATAGAGAATAATGTTGCAAGATTATTCCTACATTATTCCTTATTTACTACTTATTGTCTTCTCGCGGTGAAACAGTCTCATGTACAGAAGAGACGATCAATTTCACGGGAGACGTGCGAGCGCGGAATGCGACGTGCGCGAAATATACATCTCTAATATTTCTATCGTTCATTTATTATTATTGATAATGCGGCACAAGCTTGTATTCCTGCACTGCGGCTGAATAAAAATAAAATATGTAATGCGGGGAGAAAGGGATTAAAAAAGGAACTATCAATTTGTACATGAAACGTGCGTATTTGTTCCATTTTATTCTTCTTTCGTTTTTTCATTTAGCATGTATTTAATTGTGCTCTTTACATGTCCCTTTTATTTGTCGTTTGCCTTGTCCAACGACTCGCAAACTCGTTAATCGCTGTAATGTCGGCCGGTGTGTGCTCGGATTACGGTAACTATTAAACGCGCGCGCAGTTAAGAAAGCGGCTCTTGCGTGGAGCTGTCGCGTAATCCGGTACGCGCTCGAACAGAAAATAATTTTACGGCATATCGGGTATCGGCAGGTCGACTTAATGCCATTACGAGTTAATAGACCGCGATGCCGATAAATTCGCCCGGCCGTGGGCGACCGCCCACGTCCAAAGTTCTCGCGCAAGGGCGACCCGGGGGGACTCGTAAGCGAGAAAGAAAAAAGTTCGGCCGACGTGAGAGCGCGCGAGAAGGACGCCGCTTGGCTGCACCGACGCGTTTCCGCCAGGCGGCTGCGATTTTTCGTCGAAGTTCCCGTCTTATTGTTTGTACGTCCCCCTTTCATTCCTCCGTCCGTCCGGCCGGCCCTCCTTTTTCCCTTTTTTCCTTCCTCCTCTCCTTCCGTCGCTTTGTGATGCTTTCGGCGTGAGCCGCATCTCGACAGTTAAGTAGATGGGGGAGAAAGGGAGCAAGGAGGAGGGCGAGAAAGAGCGAAAGGGGTGAAAGAAAAATGGCAGGGAATGTCGGGGAATGGCGCGGAAGTCGGGGCCGTACGAGCAGGTTAAGAAAGCTGGACGGTCCGTAATTACTGGAAGTAGGTCGAGTCGCTTTAGAATATTATATCCGCGGCGTGTGGCATGAAGCGAGAGAGTGCGATGGAGAGAACTCGGAGTAATTACGAATACAGTAATAGCCGGTCGGCCCCGGCGTTACTGCCAAATTCGCCGACGACTAGCCAACGTCGGGGCCTGGCGAAAGCGCTTGGCTGGAACTTCATTCCCTCCACTCGAAGTCTCATCAGAGTATCTTCTAAGATACTGCCAAGTACGCTCGCGTAATTTTTGTCTACGACAACGGAGATCCAAACGAGCGAGCCAACCTGCCGTTCACCAAGAAGCAACCGCAAATTTCCCAGCCGTATCTGGAGCGAGCGACGAGTACGCGCCAAGCGAATTTTCAGCGACTTAGACTTGGGCAGGTAGTACAAGAATTGCAGAAGTTACAACTCGTCAGACAATTTATTGTGATTTGGCTGTACAAACGTAATAGAGACAACCTTCCTCTATGTTTATATACCCGCAACGATCATACAAACCGTATATTTTCTTTTGTAATAACGGAAATACGAGCATACCGCAAACTTCTCGCAAAATTCAATTTGGCTAGCAACTCCGGGTGAGAAGACTACGTATAAAATATATATCTTGATTAGGTAGTTTCGGGGTCTCCGCGAGAGATATTCACAACTCTGCAGGTCTTTAAGTATAACTTCATCTTCATTGTCCCTCCACGTGCTCGATTTCAATTACTCCATAAATGAAAATTGCCTTCCCCTTATTACCCAAAACAATGTGTCATATAGTAAACTTCATTCTTACTAATAACGCATCATATTTATATAAGGATATAATATAAGGATATAATCATTCTTATCATCATGCAAACATATGTATTCTATTATTTGGGAATTTTAACTGATACTGTTTTGCAAATATATGATGTCGTTATTTTTGTACTGAGAAAGAATATCTAAAAGACAAAAAATATTTATTTCGGAGGATATTAATAACATATTTATTTAAATATCCATTCTTTTTATCAATTAGAATAAACAATTGCTTTCCAAAAAAGCAATGCTTTTAGGGATATATATATTTTTTTCTCTTGAAAATTTTTAGATATATTTTTGTAGTAAATGGATAGATAATTAAAGAAAATGATAATAAAAAAACTTAATTTATTTACACATATACTTTAGATTTTCAAAATGATGAATACAAAGTTTTATTATGATTCTAAGATAAAAGAAGTTTGAAAATCTCAAATAATATAAAATAAAATAAATACACTATAAAAAAAAGTGTTGCTAGATAAAATAAAAATATAGTGTTATTCAACTGTATCAAAAAACAACTGTATGTAAAAGTTCACTTTTTCATTTTAAAAATGGTAGATAAATTCTTTGTTCAGTTTAACCTATTCCACCCGTATACGCGCTTTTGAAAATCTCGTGCATGTACCATACGTTTTTAAATAGAAACTAGAATTATTAACGCTTCTCAATTTTTCTGTGAATTTTGCAGAGACTGTATGGACACAATACGTTCTCAAGTTTATACACTGACGATATAGAGAATATTTATCCCCAAAAACATCATATTTTTTTCAAATCCCAACTTTACTACACTGTCCACCCAGTCACTTCCAAGTATCAATATTTCTACGAAAAGTGAATATTTTACTTTTTTTAAACTTAAACGCCAAAGTGTCAGAAATATATCTATATAATTAATTACGCGATTGTAAAAAGGTCGAATAAAAATTCCTTTAATTATAAAAAGGCTATTTACCTGAAAATTTTTAATTTTTTGTAAGTTTTTTTGGTATTATATAAAATCAATTGCCATTTGTTAAAAATGATGGATGAAACTTTTGCATAAAAAATGTGGGATAATGATTAAAGAAAAATATGTTGTTTTAAAATGAAGAATTTTAACCTTAAGATTGATTTTAATGAAGTTAAAATCCTACATTTTGCTTTCCCACATTTGCTAAACAATAAGTAAGGCTGTGCAGCATGGGCAGTTGTAGAGAATAAAGAACAAAAGTTTTTTCTCCCTCTAATCCCGACTTCTTATTCTTTCATAGAAACGACGAGTATTTCAATAATAGCATAGGTGAAATGGCAACCCAAATATGGTGTTCCAAGATGAATATTAAATTTTGAGACGCTAAAAAATGTACTTGGCTGTTCTTAGATTGGTCTTTTTTTATTGTTAATCGTAATACTATTTTGACTTCAACGAGACTCAGGGAAAAGTATCTCAATCCTAATAGGAACACTTGGCGATTTCGTTTCCCTCACGATACATAAACAAAGCTGCATGGGCGACATACCCCTTGGGCCAAGTAGACGCGGTCTAGGCCAATTCGCGCTCGCTCGCTCGGTCAGTCGTCTTATTGTGCGATAAAATGCAAATGACGGTTTAAATTGACCGACGGTGCCGTGGAAGTGTAACCGGGGAAACGCTCTCGAGTCCGAGGTTCCGTCGCTGTCGCCGGTTTACGAGGCAATTTTCGAGATTCAGGACGAGAGCGGCGAAATCCGTCGAGCGGCCGCACACGGGCCGCGCTAAGGGCGACACAGTTGTCGCGGTTTACGCGCCGGACTGCGGCCAACGGGGCCGGCCGAAGAATAGTAGGTCCCTGCCGCGGGCTGCGCTGGACAATCGCGGCAATTGGACTAATTGCCAGACGTAATTATCCGGAATTAATCGAGATAAACCGCTTAATTATCGCGTCTCGTACAGCGCTCGTTTGTTTCTCAGTATATCCGTTAGCTGATTTCGGACAGGCGAAATGCCGCTAAACGCGCGCTAATTATCATCGGCGGGGCATCGGGGCGACTGACAAGTCGGCGCGCACGTTTCTGCACGCCAGAGAGAACGCCGCGGAAAGTTGCAATCTGGAAGGATATTTAAATGCAAATATACCAGCGTAGTCAACGTGTCCCGGCCGCGGATTAAGCTCCGGCATTTCTCTCCGAGCATGTAAGAAAAAAACTTTCGAGCAAGTATTAAGTCGTGCGAGAGCGTTACGTTGAATCCGCGAGGGGTCCCTTTTTCTTTAATAAGAGAATATTTTTCTCCAATGGGGATTTCCACTTCGTTCCTGCCTTTTAATTAAATGGACGTGACGTCTAGCTAAAAAAAAAAAAAGAAAGAAAAGAAGGCAGGAAAGAAGTTATTCGCGATGTCGTTGATACACCGTTGAATCGATTTTAGCGCTCGCTAAAAGTTTTGTTATCTAAATGCGTCCGTATAGAAAAGATTATATTATGCAAATGCGAGCTGACGAAGTCGGCGGAAATGGCGTCGGCAGCTTTTACCGCGCGTTTAGTTATTCTGTGAATTGCTAGGTTGCACCAAGCGTGCACAGAAAAAAAGAATATTTCTATTTGAAAAATATTTATATTTATATATATATATATATATATATATATATATATATAATGCTACGTAACGTCATTTTTAAGATGTACATGAAATGTTAAAAATTATTTTCTACTATAAATATAAATATTTTATATATATATAATATATATATATATATATATATATAGAGAAAAATATTCATTATATATATATATATATATATATATATATATATATAAACGAAGATCAATTGCATCAATATATCCTATATGATTCAACAAAGAAAACATATAATCTTATTATAAAATAGATGATATTATTTTCTATATAATAATTATGAAATGAGACATTATTAGATAACACAGGTCTACAAATTAAAAAAAGTTGTCTGTGCTGGGGGTCTGACTAGGTGTACTATACGTATTTTGGGCTGCTGAATCTAAATCCGATGTCAGATTTGCTCCATCACCCTTGAGTTTCCCGGAAATTTGAGGAAATCGTGAAAAGGAGCAGATATCCAGGTTTGTACGGAGACATGTATTCAAGAAAAATTCTAGAGTGACAAATAATTCCATAACCCCACAACCAACGTTGAAAACACATTATGTACTTCAACATGGAAAACATTCTACACATCCCCTTACGGGGCAGTTGTCATCGTCTCCAACATCCTCTGAAGCAGCAGGATTTATCTGATCGACGATCATATATTGTAGAATTGATATTTCGAATAGAAAAAAAATTCCATCTCGTGGACAATAACATGAATGTGACCATGATAAGACACGCATAGATTAGATTTTCTAATCTATGCGATGTTAAAGGATTGATGGGTGAACTAAAACCGAATATGTATGATGGTATATGAGTTATTGGGTTATTGGGTTGTTCTAGTCATCAGATGTTGAAGTACATAATGTATTTTCAACGTTGGATGTGAGGTTATGGGGTTATTTGTCACTCTAGAATTTTTCTTGAATACATGTCTCCGTAAAAACCTGGATATCTGCTCCTTTTCACGATTTCCCCAAATTTCCGGGAAACTCAAGGGTGATGGAGCAAATCTGACACCGGATTTGGATTCAGCAGCCCATACGTATAGTACACCTAGTCAGACCCCCAGCACAGACAACTTTTTTTAAATTGTGGGCCTGTGTAATCAAATTATTTTTTAATAGATAAGAATATATATTCTTATTATAAAATAATTTTTATGAATGGAAAACAAAGTATTGAAAATATAATATTTTTAAATGTCGAAGATATCATTATCATCAAAATAATCATAATGTAAATTTCTTATGAGACTATTGCAATATTTGACTGAAACTGTAACACTGAAAGTCAATACTTCAAAATTCCTTTAACGAAATTATATATCGTTACTTACACATGAAACAATGATTGATAATTTCGATATATTAGTTTTAAACGGATATTAATTTTTTCTATATGAAGGAAACGCTACACGTCGCGTTGTGTCTCGCGACTTACCGGAGACTGCGTTTCGCATTCGCACATGACATGCATACGGCCTGTGATTTGCGCGAAGCGCTGCTTCGTGCGGATTAAGTATTCCGCGCCGTGCGAATTACACGAGACAAACCGTGATGCAGAAGAATGAAAGGAAAAAAAAGACGCGGCGAAAGAAAAACATCCAGCGAAATAACCAGAAATTTACGCGTGGAATCATTCGCCGCGTGCAAAAAAAAAATAAAAAAAGACAAGAGGGAAGCAAAATACAAAAGAGTCGTGTGAAAAAGGTCCGCCGCGGATATCGGGGATGTGAGCCGCGCGCGGCGCGGGCTTTATGGTCTTCCAATGAACATTTGCGAAAAACGAGCCGAATCAAAAAAAAAGAAAAAAAATCGCGAAAAAGAGCAGTGCGTTGCAAATACGGCGGCAATCAACGCGGCAAAAATGCGTATCGACATCCGGCGAAAACAGCTTAATCAACGCGTCGGGATGTATGGCGCGGGTACGACGGCTTGATTAAATCGCCGCGAGATATGTGACTCCGCATGTCGGTCGCGCCTCGTCATTCTGCCGGAATAAGTTCTCAGTACGCAATGCTGTTTCGCCGTCTAGGCTCCTTTTCGCGAACGGCACTCGTTCGTTCATGCCAGGTTGGCTCGCTCTTCGCGTCACGGCCGCATCCCGATATGCCAATCAAGAGATGCGGTATCGTCTGGCGCCAAGTGAACGCGCAAAGCGAGGTTAAGGGTTTGCAGGAGTTATAAGGGAGACCTCTCGCGGAGAACCGCGAATTAGGTACAGGCATTGACGCATTTTGATCAAAATACGGAGAGAATCACTTTGTGTTCGCGATATTTGCAATCAGGAGAAACGTCCGGGAGCTATAAAGCGTGTTTAGGGAAAAAGACGAAATAAAGATCGGATGAATTATTTGAATAAATATTCGTATGCGGCGCAACACGAGTCTATATTTTTATTTATTATAAATTTTCAAGAGCCTAAATACAAAATCGAGCTCTGTAGCATCTTCCTTGACATCTTCCTTGTCACTTGTGCAAGGAAGATGCCAACAAAATTTTGATGAGCAAATATAATGGCATGACGAAATACGTCAAATTGCAGAAATGGAAAGTGTAGTCCAGCTGCACTAACTTACAGTTATTACGTCCGCGCGAGCATTAGTATTCGCGTGTGTGTGGACATCGGGGATAAATATACCGATAAACATTACGTTCTTTTCTCGAAAACTTTGAATATTCTAATTAATATATTGATTTGAAGCTTATACCACGAGTAGATTAAGAATATCAAGTGATCTTGTTCTCGTAATCGTTTGGGAGGTCCCAAACAGCATTAATATGCTGTTTGGGATCCATATAAATGTCCTATATTTTAGAATTTCGAAATTACATCTTCTCAAGTAACTAATTGTTGTAACTGACGATATAAACATCATTGAGGCAATTTTCTTCTATGTATTAATGTCCCTATATATTAATTAATATTTTGTTCTGTAATGACAAAATACGAAAATGCAGCAACATAGCCATCTTGCTCTGGTTCAGTTGCCCAGTAGCGCAGAGTAAGACCACGTATGAAATACGTATCTTGATTAGTAGTAGCAGAGTCTCTGCGAGAGGCTTCCACAACTCTCTTGGCGGTCTTTAATTATGGGCCAACTATACCTCGTCTACCCACATGCTTTATTTCATTTATCATTTTATAAATAAAAATTGCATTTATTACCAGAAACAGTATATCATGCATTTGTAAAAAATTTCATTCTAGCTAGTAATACATCGCTTAATTTTATTAAGTCACGATGGAGAATATTAATACAAAATTTCGAAGGACTTGAAAATTTACTCTGCCAGATCAGTTGTTTTCTATTTTTTAACTGTAATATTATTCCGATTTTAATAAAACACGAAGATTTTAATGAAACTCAGGGAATAGTATTTATGTTCTCTCTAAGAGGATCACTTCACAATTTTACACCCATTATTTCTCTTAAGATAAATACTAAAAAAATGAGCAACATACCCCTGGGGCTATATAGACTCGGTCTCCCCTACAACTACGCACATACAACGGTGTTTCGCGTTCTCACCACATAAAGCCTCCACAGAATGTCAGATCAGAATTTGGTCTTGGCTTCTATACAGCCTTAAGATTTACGCATACCCGACAATGACGGCCAAAAGCGCGGAACGATGCCCGCCCGGGGCCGACGTTGCGCACGTGGATTCGCCGTTTTATCGTCCGTAGCGTGACGGCGAGAGACGGCGATGGCCGTCCGGGCAGCCCCGAAGCGGATTTATTCGCGAGCCGGAAATAGCCGGCCGAACGCCATTAAAGGGACGCGGCGCGCGAATCCGCGACCTGTTTTCTGCGCGGGGATAGATTCTTCCGGTTGTCCGGCGGAGATCGCGCGATCGAATTCGTCGGAAACGCGCGTTTGGAATTTGAGCATCCGACGCTCTTTCAGCCGCCCTTCCCCCATCCCCCTCCCACCCGCGCATCGCACGTGCGCCGTCATAAATATACGCTCACAAATTACGATACAGTTACCCGTCCCTCGCCCCCTCCCCCTGCCTCTGCCCGACGCTGATATAGCCGCGAGTTTGTATTTTGATGGCGCGTTTTACGACGACGATTTATCGCGCTTCGTCTCCCCACTTTCCGGAATAAAAGTGCCCGTCGTGCGCCATTGAACGACGTAGTTTCGTCCCCTGTTAATGCCGAATGATTATGGATTCATTTTCGCTTCGATAACGAGAGCTTTTATTTTTTTTACAGAGCAACCGCAGCCAGCCAGCCATCGGATTGAAGCAGACGCCGAAGGCGCGGGTGAGTGTTTGCACGATTTTTGTGTAATATGATGCGAAATCCACAGGACGATTTTTCGCTTCTCTTCGTGCGACGTAAATTATATTTATATTTTGCATGTAAACTTACACAGCGCCGAATTAAAATTTAAATTATCATACTGCCATTTTGGACTGCAAATCGATGGGATGCTGGTATCAATGTCAAAACCAGCCTTTTTAGTAGCCTTTTCTTGCAAATATTTCGAACAATCTTACTCATCGAGAGGCGCTAATTACTATATTAACTATGATACTTAAATCGATATACATGTATATTTTTTCTCTCCGGCAATTATATTGGGAATATGTTTTATAAGCATATACGGTAAAACATGCAATTATCGGTATCCTTTTAATTATTGACACTCTATATCGAGTTTATGAAACTGCTTGAATGAACAAAATTCATTCAAGTAAACGTTCAATCGATTGAACGAATTATATAGTTGCAGTGATGAGTTATCAACTGATTCAATGATTGCGATTCGGTAACTATATCAACACTAATAATTCAAAAATTTGAAAAATTTAGTTATTTACAAAATGATAGAGGACATTTTTGTTCAGTTTTAGCTAATTTACAAGCACATACAACGAGAAATCGTATTTATCGTCACACCTGCTATGTCACGTTGTGTGTAATTGTTTATCAATTTTCTTTAATTAACCCTTCATTTAGCAGATCCAAAAAATTGAAAGGAAATATTTTTAGAGTGTGTAAATGATATAACTAATGTGTCCTGGATGGAGTTGTACTGTTTTCTAGATATAATTTTAAAAATATATTTTGAGCGATTTTCATCATTCAATGGAAAAAGTCAAAACCATTGAAACACCAACGAATAGAATAGGTTCTTCCATAGCAACCTCCTGCATCATTCTGCATCTATTGTTCTTGCACAATAGCTCATGAGAAATCGATGTTGCTTGAGAGCAATATTGAATTAAGAGTTAATAACTCAAAATCTGCAGTGATCGTTTGCAAAGTGATAGAGAACATTTGAGTCTAGTTTGAATTCTGTCTGCGCCTGGGCGGATGTCCGAGTTGTGTCAGACCTTTTGCAAAAAGTAAAATTTATATGCACAAAAAATAGTAAGGTGATCGTGTTAACGTTTATCTGACATGACGTTTAGACGACTTTACGTCATTGATATTTCTGGAGTTAGTTATCCACACACTTTGACATCCCGTTGAAACATATATTATGCTATTACTGATCTGTGTTCATGAATCTTGTATGACGCAAACTACGAATCGCACCGTTTTGTCATCGCAGCTTACATAAAACTGTAAGAGGTACACTCGAACTGACCGCAAATACTGAATATTGAGTTTGAATATAGATCGTACAACTTTTCACAGCAAACTTCTACGAAATCTGAGCACGTAAATTACGGTCGACTGGAGTACTCTGCGCGTACATACGAGCGAGCATAGTCGCTAAATGACATATTTGGTCCGGCGATGTAGCTCGCCACATGTTACGTGAAAGCTTGGATGTCAGTTTGATTCCCACCGGGCCTACCTTTCCGCGAGACTGAGGCAAATAGGAAAAATGTGGGTCGGCGTGCGCGTCTGCGAGTTTGGAAAAAAATTATAAAAAAAGAACAAAAAAAAAGAGAAAGAACGAACAAGTAACGCGCGTTCGATGACAAACGTATATTCCGACTTCGAGGACGTGTCAGAGAATTCAAGTAGCAATCATACGCATCCCTGCTTCTATTTTCTAAATAAATGTCTGATCGATCGTTCCAGAGATCTCTGTTACTCCCGGTAATATCGGCCGCGAAATGAGATAATTTATTTTTATTACTCTCTTCCTCTTTCTCCCCATTCCTTCCCTGCCTCCATTTCCTCTAAATCTTTTTGTCCACAACTCTTTTCCTTATGTACTTTTTCACCCTTACATCCCATCCCCCTCCGTCAGTCAAATGAAAGTCGAAGGACCCGGAAAAAGGGAACGTCGGGAATGCGAACGGTAACGTCGACGGAACGACGTGAAATCGCGCGGTGCAATTTCGCGAGATTGCTCGCTGAGGTAACTCGCCGGGAGGACCATCCTCGTGGAAAAGAGCTTCTTGGGGGGCGCGGGGGTGCGCGTATTTTTTCTCTCATGGCGACATCAGAGACGCACGTTTCACTTCGTCTCAGGAAGGAGAGAGAACGCGGTAGAATTTCATGAGGTAGGTCAGTTGCAAACATCGCGTGTAATTTTTTTATGTCACCATTATTAATTGCAATTTGTACGTTCCTTCTTGTTAAAAACAGCGCTTAGATAAAACAGGTACGTTTCTATTCGTGTAAATCCGAAGAAGGGAAGATCTATAAATTTCTGAATTACGAAATCTAACAGTTTCCGTGACTTTGTGGTCACATCTGCGTTCTTATTAGCAATGTATGAATTCGGGAATTTATGAATCCATAGATCTACGAAATTGCGAATGGGTTCTTAGGTACGACCTAGGATTTTACAAGTTTGTAAATCAACGAATTTGCGTGCGGCTTCCTGACCTGTAAAAATACGACATTTACCTACTCACACTTTGTCGTTTCATATCAAGTTTTTGAACGTATGTGGAATACGTAGCGTTTCAAGCTGGCATCTATGATATGCGGTCGCATGCCCAATTATGCTTTACGAAATAGATCGATACACGTTGCGTCGCTTACGATTGGTAACCATCGTCGGTTGGGAGGTTGATCCCGCAGTCTAATTTAACTAGTTGGCGGGATAAGATTGTGCCCCGGAGGTTGCACCATCGGCATACATAAGGCATCTGCGCATACATATGTGTATACAAGGGTGGCAAAATGTACGAAAGGCCGACGGATTTGCACGCATTCAAACGGATAAACGTAAAGATCAAACGGATGTTTCTCCTCGCCGAAAGTTGCCTGAATTAAACCCGCAAGTCCGCGATTTTAATTACGGAATTTGCTTCGTAATTACTGAAAACATTATTGTCGTGTACAAAGGAAAATATAAAAAATATTCTACTGCTAGGAAAAACTCTGATTAATTTACTTTCCCTCCCTTAAGTAATCATTATCTTCGACAAATTTTCTTTCTTCCTCGATAACAGTTTTAAAATATATATATATATATATATATTCATCAGAAATTTGAAAAAAGTTCATTATCACACTAAGGAGAGAAAATCTAAAAAATAAAGAAAATATTTATTTGGCACTAATAACATATTTACTTGAAACTAAATTCTTTTACGTAAATAGGATGAACAAACAATAAAAAATATTTTGTATTTGTGTTGAAATCGATCTATGTAGAAACTTTTGTGTTAAATTTCCTACATATCCATGTGTTAATTTGATATATCGATATGTAAGAAATGTTGTGTTATTTTTAGTGTTCTGCGTTCAGTTCATATTCACCATTTTTAAATGTTATAAAATAACACAATAGTGTCTAAGTGTTACACTTCTATTAATTTTCGACATATTTTTGTATCATTTGTTTACATATTTGCCTTGTTGTTAAATACAAAAATTAAAGTGAATAAATTGAGACACACAAAGTATAATAAATTTTACAACAAATTTTTACAGTGTTCTTCTCACAAAGAGCTAATGTATATGTGTTTCAATTAATAACATTTATTTTCTCTCTTCGAAACATTTTTTCTTAGTGTACAAATTATGTATGTTAATATAAGTAAATATGTTATTAGTACCCACACACCGAAAAAATATTCCTTATTTCTTAGATATTATTTTTCTCAGTACATATATTCAAAAGAAAAATTTCGTCCTTTTACAAGAATATTACCAAACTTTACCTACAAAAAAGTTGTTTCAATTTTAATAAGTAAGCCGAATTTTTCCATAAATTTTATATTTTTAATAGAAAATACCAAAAACTTATTAAGATTCGGGATGCATCTTGAATAAATCTGACGCTCATAACAAACTATGATACATTTGCAAATGTAAAAACTCACGAAATACCCGAAACAAGCAACGTTTATTTCAATGTAACATGTATTTTTCTGTGTGTGCTCACGCTGCGAAAAGCAGCACGAGGCAGCATTTTATTGCGAAATAATTGCGGTCTCAGAGCTCCTCTAATGCATTTAATTAAAGAATTCAATACTGTATTCTGAGTATAATTCCTTTATACACAGAATCACGGAATTATATAATGAAGGTTTGTAATTTCATGTTGTTACGCTCTGAATGGGTACAAAGGTCTAAAAACTTCACTCTGCTCTCTCACTGTTAAATGGCTTATCTTTATGCGCGTTTTACATTACTTCTCCCTCCCCCTTTCCGTCTCCCGCTTTAATGTCATTTGATCATTCTTCCTTTAAACGGCTACGACAGATTACTTAGTCGGAATTACAACGCATCTTTTCATGCCTTTACGGACGTCGGGCAAACCAGCAACGACAATAGTAAAATATGACCACTCTCCCTCCTTCCCGCCACGCCTTTTCGCCCTCGCATTCTTCTGTTGCAATTGGAGCGGAGTTGGAATAGATTAAACTTATTCCATGCTGTGTTTTCACGGGGATATTTATGTTTTTAATCGCGCCGAGCATAAAGCGTCAGGCAAGCACGGAGGTGGAATCGTGCGCGTCGCGAATGAAATGGAAATATGGAGATTATCGTGTGTTGAGGACTGTTCCCGACACGAGTTGTTTGAATTTATCGCGAATTCACAGGGTTCCGATATAATCTTGTCGATTTATTGTCACTTTCTCGTCAATGGTGGTCAAACACGATCGCTCTCCGTCGCTCGTAATCAATCAATTTTGCGTTATCGAGTCGAACGGAAAGCCGACTTGGTTTCTCGCGCGAATATAGTTGAGATTCACACGCCCTCTCACAGACGCGAAAGTTCGGCGAGGAGTAAAAAATCTTGTGGGGTTGGTAATTGTTTTGTTCTTTCGCGACACGTTGCAGGGAATTAAGCACGGCGCGGGGCGACAGGTGAAAACAAAAATGACTGGCTTTCGCGCGGCTTCCTGACCGCGCTCCTTTATTTTTATATAAAACTGCAGCTCTCCATGACGCCATTCCGTACTGTTTTTTCTCGCCTCGACGAGCGTTGAGAACTGCCATAAAGTCCAGCGGCGCTTTGCTACTTCATATTTTACGCGGCAAAATAACGCGCTGAGCAAGGCAACGCTAATCCTCATCACGCATATACAACGATAATTAGCGTCCTGCGTACACGTGTATGCATAGAGAATCGTCTGAAAAAGACAGGTTCATTTCTCCATCGCCCGGCACGATAACACCGCTGATGATCGTTGCGTTGATCGTCAATGGTCAACGTCGCTGATGAAGATTACAGTCTCGAGGAGCAATACGCGGTTCATTTGCGCGGGACATCAACGAACCGGGAGAAGCCATCGTTTGTTGGAATGCTTCCACCTTAATTCCCAGCCGACGAAAGTCACGAGACGCGGAGTCGTGGTGTTTATAGTCCCGGCGGAACGTAAAGCTCCCGCGATATATACAGGATAGCATATAGCCCGACGGATTAACCGTGGAAATTAAGAACAACTCGCACAGTCGCAGTTAAACGCACACTCGCGCGCCGACTCACTTTAGTTTCGTTAACGCGTTCCCCTATCTTTCGTACGACGCGCGTCGCAGTCTGTCGCAGTATTTTTTCCCAGATGACAACGTCGACATTCTCGAGCCAGCCGGGCAGCCAGAGTGTTTCATGATCTCGCGAATTTATCTCGTTCTGCTACCTGACATTCACCGAGACCCCGCGCGACTCGACTCAGCTCGTTATGCGCGAATTTCAAAAGCGACTCAGCTCGTTAGTTCGAGACTTTCCAATCTAGGATCAATCTCGTCGACGTCATGCTCCGCTATTCCGGAAGCTCCAACACGTTAATCCAAATCCTTACCGTTAAGCGCACCTCCGCTTCTGGGAAATTATATCGATCGTTCCTGATCGCACGCGTTACTTCTCACAGTGAAATTTTTTTATTAATCCGAGCTCGTGAGTTTTCCCAGCTTAAATTTCATCGGTTATCATCTACATATGGAAAAATACCGTCACATTGCTAAGAAAAGCGAGCTCTCTTTTACTTCCTTTCTTTTAAGTAATGGTTTAAATCGCAAATTTGAAAAAAACTTATTACATCACTGAAAGAAAATATATCTAAAAATAAGGAATATCTATTTGATGTGTATTAAGAACATATTTATTTAAATCGAAATTATTCTATTTACATAGAATAAATAATTGCTTTTATGAAGAGCTCAAGTTCCAAAAAAATTTATTTTTTATTTAAAAAATATTTTTCCTCTCAGTGTGTAACCACAAAAAAAATATATATATATTAATATAAATAAATATGTTATTAGTATCCACCGTATGTGAGAGAATACTTTTTTTATATTTCTTAGATATTTTTTCTCTCAGTGTATGTACTCGAAAAATTTATTCCTTTTACAAAAATATTATTAAACTTTATCCACGAAAAAGTTGGTTCAACTCTATGTATTAAACAATCCGAATTTTTATTTTAATTTAATATTTTTTAATATTTTTTAAATATTTTAATTTAATATTTTTTAATATTTTTTAAATATTTTTTAGATTAAAATAATACGCTTATTATAGAATTCAAAATTTTTAATACATTTGGTGCTTATGATAAACTTGCGACAGACTTGTAGATGTATAAACTTGTGAAACAAATAACATTTACTTGAATGTAATATATATTGTTCTGTGTTTTGTTTTGTTTTTTGTCTTTGTGTATACACACACACAAACAGAAACATATTTTACAGCTAAAAAAAGCGATTACTCTGTTTACTTTGTTTACTTTGTTTATTTTGTTTTAAGTAATATCTTTTATCTTTAGTAAAAAATATTTCTCGTGATGATGTATATAGTGATGTATATAGATGATGTATACAGTCTTAAAGTATTTATCACAAATTTGAGAAAAGCTTATTATGCACTAAAGGGGAGAACTTATTTTCTTTATAGGAATAATATAAAACTTTATACAAAAAGAAGTTGATTCTACTCTACGTAATAAGCAAACAAACTTTTTTCTTGATTTAATATCTTGGATTGAAGTACTAAACATTCTAAGATTCAGAATATACTTTGAATAATTTTGATTGGCTTATGATGAATTTGTAATAGATTTGTGGATGTATAAACTTATAGAATACTTGAAATAAATAGCATTTGAATACAATATGTATTGTTCTGTATGTATGTCTCTCTTTTCTTAAATTTCTATTTCCAGTAAATTTGAAATTAGTTTAAGCCAATGTAAATTTAACATAAACTACTGTACTTTAATTTGTGCATAACAGAGAAATGTTTGCATCTCTCAACGTTTTTATCAAGGCACAATTTATCGTAAATTGCCCGAGTTCGTCTGCGAAAAAATTCACAGAAATCTGGAGCACTATATATGTGTGCATATGTGTATGTTTAATCTAAAAAAATATACTTGAAATCCCTACAAGCAGCGTTACTGGGCTTTTGTATCTTCCTGCGTCTTTTTCCCTTCGCTCTATATTTCTCTTCCCGCCCCGCCCGTCGACGCGCAGCTACCTTGTTCTACTTCCTCACTATTAGATCTTCTCTTTGCTTCTTGCGCAACTCGTCGTTAGATACGATGATTTGTCGCACACGTCGGTGCTCACAATAATTAGTATCCCGCGTGCTTTCTCTCCCGTTGGATTTCGCCGCGGCCAAGTAGGATACCGCGCGCCGTATATTTCTTGGTGACGTAACGAATTAGTCGGTTCCTAATTACAATTACAAATAGCTATGGGACCTTCTCGCAACCTCGCCGAGTATCGCTATAACGGTATTTTGCCTCCCCGGTAATTCACCCTTCCCGCATTGAGCACTCGCCTCCCTCTTCTTCTGCACGCGGCTTCTTAACCCCCACTTCTTCCGTTCTCATCCCTCGTACGGTAACGCGCAAATAGTCGAGTACGCGGGTATGTAATATCGCGGGAATGTGAGAGACGATCGAGTTTCTTACATTGCGCTCGGGGGCGGGAAAGAACGAAACCGCGAATTTAATCTGGGTGTATGGCGCACATCAACTCTCTCTCTCTCTCTCTCCCCCTCTCACTCTCTCTCTTTCTCTCTTTCTGTACTCGAGCTTAAAACGATCGGAGAAGCTTCTCGAATATGTTCACGCGAAGATGTTGCCTCGGCAGATCGCGCATTTATATCCATTGTGAGAATCGAGCTCACCGTGTATACACGGCAGCGACGACGACGTCGCGGAAATTGCGGATTGTATTTTGCTTGTTCGGCTGGTAATTCGCGACGGATACGCACGCAAATCAAAGTTATTCCCGCGCCCGCATTCTGAGGTAGAGTTGTCGGCGGCAACAAGCGTCGTGCGCTTGTCTCACGAAATGTCAGGTAAACGAGTTTCGTCACGGACCTTTCCAACCGGTGTTCTCCGATTGCGCTTAGCAAATAGCGGCAAGAGAGCACGTTAACTTATCACGGAAGTCGGTGTATTGGTTAATTAACTCGCGCATGTGTATTTTGTTTCTCAAGAGCATTAAGCTTGATTTACAATATGCTCTTTGCGTTCTGTTTCTTGTCTTCTGTCTTTTTCTGGCTTAAAGCTTAAGATTTGTTAGAAAGAGATAAAGAGAAAGAAGCAGGAGGCAAAGAGCATATTGTAGATCAGGCTTAAATGTCGATCGTGTCTTCTGTACTAAGGAAAAGATGCTCGCCGTTTGTAACTGTAAACGCGTAGTGAAAGAGTTATTGTGAGAAGATGTTCTACGCGCAGAAAAGTATCATTCTACTGCTAAGAAAAGTGATTACTCGCTTTATTTTCCTACTTTCAAATAATATATATTGTTAACGAAGAATATTTTCTTGATGATAATCTTAAAATATATAAAAAGGACATTTTTGAAAAATATCTTTATTTTTAAAGGAAAAAAATTAGACTAATATCTAAATTTCCGATTAATACACTGAGAAAAAGATATTTGAAAATGTATTTGTGGGATATAAAAATTATTTCTATAGAATGATGTTTATTTCTATGAATAAACTTTATACATCACAAATAAATTTTTGAGTATTTTTCTTGATATAGTTTACCTTATTATACAAAAAAAGAGCATTCTCATTTGGAAAATATCTTTATTTTTGACACGTTAATCTTCATTTTACTTGAAGATTAATATGTAAAAAATAAAGATATTTAATATGAGATTATAGAGCGTTAAATGAAAATAAGTTATTTATAATAATATATTTTATATGTTTTAATACAAAGAAAAACTTGTGTTCTTATTATTCTAAAATAATTTTCATTAATTTACACTAAAAAAATAAGCAACAACATAAAACTTTGTTAGAGGAATTTTTAAGTCTTGAATTTCAACAACGTTACACTTTTATTTTATTTGAGTATTATAATTGTCTTATAAAAAATACAATATAACTATTTTGATGATAATGATATCTCTTTCTCCGATATTTAAAAAATATTTTCTCGACTCCCTCCTCAATTCAATTTGTATTTTTTATTTATAAAAATTATTTTTACATAGGAAAAATATATATTTCTTTGTTTAATTATATATAAAATATATTGATGAACTTATCTTTGTTTAATTATATATAAAATATATTGATGAACTTATCTTTGTTTAATTATATATAAAATATATTGATGAACTTATCTTTGTTTAAGGCTACATAACCGCGTTTGAAGATTGGTATGTAAAATATAAAGATATTTTCCAAACAAGAATGCCTCTTTTCCTGTGTACTCATTACAAAGAATCTTAGTTTGGAATCTCCACAACTAGCAATGAAGCGCATAACGATCGACAGAAGAATGATAGCTTATTGAAAATCTGATATCTGCTGCTGAACAGATGATAGGTACTTCAGGTTGGTAAGCTTTTATCAAAGTAGTTTATATTATCCGTTGCACTGTCATCACGGGCTGTGTTCCCTGAACTGAGAAATTGAATAAAGAACGCTACTTGATACATTTTTCCAATGTTTCAAAAAGTATATCTGTGAACAGCGTCGACTTAGAGGATTGCGTCTGTGGAACACTTTGATCTTTCAAAAATAATCTTTTATTTTAGCCAAGACTCACACATCAATAGCCGCGAGAGACTCCAAATCCAAATAAGAATGCGTAAGGTTCTTTGAGAAAAGCTCATATTATCATGTGTTAAAAAAAGAACTCATTCTCTTTATAAGAATATTACAAAAATTTGTCGAAATAAAAGTTCGTAGAAATAAAACGTATTTCTATCTCCGTCGCATGAAAACCCTTTTGCAAGAAAGTACGTACAAAAACGATAAAGAATAGTTACTATCATGACATCGAATCTTTCTGCAAAGTTTACTTATTTCTACTTCTGTCGAATGAAAACGCTTTTACATGGTGAAAGTACATGCGAAAATAAAGCGGAACATCCCACGTGATCTGGGAAACGATGCAGAGCAAAATAGTCAAACTTCGCGTCATTTTTGAAAATACATCTTTGCGAACGCGAAAATTACTTAAAAAAACTGTAAGATACAATATTATCCCAGAATGTGCTCTAGATGCTAACACTACATGACCCAAATAACCTGCAGTAACATGACCGACTTTCGGCCAATGTACGAGAATTCGATAATCCTATGACGAAGTTGAATCCAATGTTATGAACGCGACTTTAGGCTACTGTAAAATTATTTTCAAGATTTTGGGCGTGCTGCTGAGGGAGTAGAGTGACACAAACACATATTGTCACCCAGGAGACAATGCAGAACGAAATAAGCACACCTAACGTCAATTTCAAAAATATACCTTTTCAAGCGCGGATGTTACTTTAGAAAACTCTAAAAAGCTATTCGAGAATGTATTCTACATGCTAACGCTATATGACTTAACCTGCAGTAACACGACCGATTTTCGGGTCAGGCGTAGGATAGGTACCATTGCGCATGCGCGAGAATCCGAATATACAGCTACGATGGATCTAACATTACGGACGCGATTTTGGGATCCTGGGAAATTATTTTTAAGATTCTGAGCGTGCTGTTGAGGGAGTGACATTAAGGCACATTGTCATTCAAGAGATGATGCAGAGCGAAATACGTACACTTGACGTCATTTCCGAAAATACATCTTTGCTAACGCGAAAATTTCTTTAAGAAACTTAAAAATTATCCCAGGTTTAACTAACTAGGCTTAATAATTTTGTGAAAACACAAAACTCATCGGTTTGAATCTCGCCTTAATAATTTAACGAAAATATAAAACACTTCGGTTGAATCTCGGTTTAATAATTTAACGGATCTTCAAAACATATCGGTTCAAATCTCGGTTTAATGGTTTAGCGGAATCTCAAAACACTCGGGTCCGTATCTCGGTTTAATTATTTAGCGGGAAATTGAAACATTTCGGTTCGAGTCTCGGCTTAAGAATTTAATTTGTTGTTTTTAATTTGTCGAAATATAATTTGTCGTCTTGTTAACAACAAACACGTATGCATAAAAAAATATTTCCGAAGACATAGTATGTCGTATATAATACGACATAACAAGTTATAAAATATATTAATCAAATAGTATATACAGAACAATATTGGGTATATATAAAACATATATAGAGCTTAAAATAAGCTCAGAGCATATAAATATGACATGTCAAAATATATCAGCTTAATGTATCAGCAAGAAATAAACCAACGAGAAGGAAGCCTGCTGAGTCGAAATTTCAATTGGCTATTTTTATGCAAGAATGATCCAAATAAAAAAGATATAAGCTTTTACCAATGAATACTCTATTCACATCTTTTTAATCCAAACAAAAAAATTTAAGCTTTATAGATGCTTGAAATAAATTAAGAAATAGTTTTTTTTATTTTTTACCAGTCGCGTCTTTTTGCACATTTTTCTAAGGATTGAGCTAGTCAATACTCTTAAAGAAATGGAAATGCTTGACTCGTTGAACTATTGCGAAAATCTCAGAGCTAAATTCTTTGGTTGGATCATTCTTACGTAACCTCGGCGAATTGCAAATTCCAATTCTTACTTTACTTCCCGTTGGACCCAATGCGATTTACGTCTACGTGCATGCAATCTACGTAAAGTGACGCTTTGTGTCTACTATATGAGCGTCTAAATTGAGCGCTCACCATTGTGCGTCGTCCCACGGTGTCCAGAGTCCAGCAGCCATCCTGTCGCTGTATCTGACACTGCAATGGTCCTCGCGTCCCACGTCGTCTATAATTCACTCCCGACCACGATAATCTAACGGAGGTTTCACCAAAAATCCCGTCTCTCTTGAGGGATACACTTCGAGTTGCGAATTGCGTATGAAATATCGCGAACTGCGCCTTCGAGGAAATGTCGGCCTTTCGGATAAATGACAAGTATGTGCGACGAATTCAGCAACGGTCCGATCGAGTTGTAGTGTATCGCTTTGATACACGCGCCACGCGAATCGCTTACGAAGAAAACGGAATCCGCGAGCAAGAGGAATAGGTGACGCGAAGGCCAATTTCGCGAAATTTTTCGACGCGTGGGCGAAGTAATCTATGCAAAATTCTCATGTACGACACGGAATATCCCTAATGTAACGTTTCGATGGCGTAGCATAGTAGGCTGCAATACAGCTCCGCAATATTTTTGCGGGTAGAATCTCCGCAATACTTTTGCGACGACAATTCCGCAATGTTTTTGCGGATAATAACTCCGCAATACTTTTGCGAAGACCATTCCGCAATATTTTTGCGGATAATAGCTCCGCAATACTTTTGCGAAAACAATTCCGCAATGCTTTTACGGATAAAAACTCCACAGTATTTCTGCGAAGTTCGCTCGCGACTCTTCCGTAAATACGATCCGATGAAATTCGGAAACCTATCAAATTAATAATCGCATCGCGAGTGAGAATGAGAAATCAAAAACTATAAAAATTATGACGATAAAGATAAATATTCTATTCAAAATTCACGCGAAAAAAATGTTACTGCGTGAGACGTCTGTCGTCGTTCGATGGAACTTGGCGCGCGCCGCGTAAGTAAACAAACAATTGCTCGCATGTCTGACTTATGTACATCGCGTTTTTCGCGAGGGATCAACGTTCACTAGCATTGTGTCCAGTGTTAGTAAACTCTAACTTTAAATGAAAAATTGAAACCTGCAAATTTTCCAACTATCGTGAAATTAATTTTGCGAGCACTTTATATAATCACGTTAGATCGCTTCGCGCAAGTATCGCACGATATCGAATTTTACTTAATAACGAAGCACGAATTCTACTTCATGAAATGCAATCTCATACGAGATTCAAGTTTACACGAGAGAGAAAATTGAAAAAATTAACGACCGACGGAAGATCTATGACGCGGATGATTGCGCATTTTTTGGCGCAATTCCTTTGCGCATTGGCTCGCTGACGCGCATTGCGCACTGCTCGAGACACCTGAAAGATCGCATTCAATAAAACTGAATAATTTTACAAAATATTGAATGCAGAGCTGGAAAATCTTGCCCGGGCGTACTGGCGTTTTACTCCTTCCACTTCTCACACAGAGACCCTTCTGTCCGTCCATATGATTGCGCGCGCAGCGCGAAATCATATGGACGGACAGAAGGGTCTCTGTGTGAGAAGTGGAAGGAGTAAAACGCCAGTGCGCCCGGGCAAGATTTTCCAGCTCTGATTGAATATTCAGAGCGTATACTCAATACTTTAAGCATCTATCAGATAGTGTTGGGGTTTGATTAATCAAAATTTCCTCCGACAAAAATCGCCGACTAATCAATAATTTAAGTAAATCAATTAATAAATATATATATACATTGGGAGAAAAATACTTGAAAATTTATTTACCAAATTTATGTAAAATATGCATTATCACTAATATTATTACTTGAAAAAGCGATCTTCCAATTGTTTCGAGCAGTGTGATTTTTATTGGACGGCACGTACACATACTACAACTACAGCAAAATAAATCGCATTGATTTGATAAGCATGTACTACATCGAAAGACTTTTTGTCTTTTTATTATCAATATGTTTCTTGTTTTGACTCACCAAACCGCCGAACAGGGTAGCCACATTCTGCTTTCGTTTCTGAAACAGAAAAATGCCATTTCGCCGATTAGATTCGTGCATTGATTACAATTTAAGTGAAGAAGATTGATTTAAAAAAAAAACGATATTTTTTACGCTAGAAGAATTTTTCGGAATACATTCACACTTGGAATATTCCACTATTCTTTTTCTCAACGTTGCAAATAAATCTTTTAATCAGAACAAATAAAAATTTTTCAAGTGGTGATGTTACTCAGAAAAAATTCTCCCCGCGTGTAATTACGATTTAACGCGATCTTTGATTCGATTCAAATTATCTCGATTTTAAGCAAGAGAATTCTTAACCTTGTCGGATTTTTAGTTATAAATATAAATGTTAATTAATGAAGCTCACCTTCGAGCTAACCCCGCTTGGCCTGAGCCAGATCCTCCGGCGCTGCAGCCCCTAAGAGTCGGCTGGTTGCCTGTTTCGTCTCTGCAACAGAAAGCAGATTTAATTTAGTATACACGACAATGGAGGCATTAAGGAATTCGATTTCAAACAAGAGAATTTCCAGTTTTATCGGATTTATCGGAATTATGAATTCAAATTAGTGAAACTCACCTTCGCGCTAACTCTGCCAGACCCGAGCCGGATTCTTCGGCGCAGCATCCCCTTAGAGTCGAATGCTCGTCTCTGCAACAAAAAACAGATTTAATTGAATATTAATTAATTACACGAGGATGGAGACATTAAGGAACTCGATTCCAAACAAGAAAATGTTCAGATTTGTCGGATTTATAATAATAAGTACAAATTAGTGAAACTCACCTTTGAGCCGACTCAGACAGGCCCGAGTCGAATCTTCCGGCGCGGCATCCGCCAGGCATCGCATGCCCTAAAGCCACGTGACTGCGTCTGCTCTATTCGATCTCTGTGACAGAAATTTAATTTAATTTAGTATCAATTAATAATTTAATAAATTAGTGTCAAATAGTTATACGCGACAGCAAGATGGTGAGAAGAAATTGTCGTAACGGCACGAGTTACTTCCCAATGCACAATAAAAAATAATTAAACGATAGCCGAATAAAAAAGTAATAATTCCCGATTAATTAATAGGCGATAATAATAATGTCTGATCGACAACCGTATAATGATGTCCGATAATATCAAAAAATTACACACGTCAGCAAGACGAGGTAAGGAAATCGTCGTAACGGCACTCTCGAATTGCTTCCCAATATGTAATAAAAATAGTTAAATGACAACCGTATAAAGAAATAATAATATTCGAATAATAAATGGATGATGATAATATCTGATCGGCACTGAGGAAATCGATCGCGATGTTTCCCTATCTAACAAGTAAAAAAGTAAATGAAACGTGGTCATTACCCGCTGCGATAAAGTCCACAACATCTGCTCGCATGATAAGTACGCGTCTCAAATCGTATTAATTATTGCCTTAATTGTGGCGAAGTCATGCGGTAATAAAAATCGGCGCGAAATAATTTAGAAACTAACGCGGCAGCTCCCGCGATGCGTTCGTCTCGGCGGCTGATAGCGTTATGGCGTAACGCGCGCCTGGTCGCACGCCCCCCCCCCCCCCC
>NW_022639545.1:186632-214822 GCF_010583005.1 Odontomachus brunneus
CCCCCAGCGCCGCTTAGTCAACGGCCGCTCAGGCCCCCTCCCGTGCTGATGCGTGCTGCTCGGGAATCAAAGTTTCTATCACTGTTACGACGTTCGATTTATCTAGTCTTTGTGGAGCCTAGAGTTTTTGTTAGAGCTGTTGCCCAGATATTGTTAATACCGATTATTCGATTATCATTATTTCGTTATTATTCACTCGCGGATATTATCACACGAATAGATATTATTATCACTACAAGTAAAAACGTAAATGAAACGCAATAATTACCTATCGCGGTAAAGCCCGCAACGTCTGCTCGCGTGAGGAGTACGTGTCTTAATTTGCCTTAATTATTGCCTCAATTGTCACGAAGTCGAAACGCGGTATTAAAAATCGGCGCGGAATAATCTAGAAAATAACGCAGCAACTCCCAATGCGTTCGTCTCGACGGTTGATAGTGTTATGATGCTCGAGCACGTGCTCAAGCACGCGCGTTTGCATGGCCCGGCGGCGGCCCCCCCCCCTCCCTCCCGGCGCCGCTCAGTCAACAGTCTGAGCAGGACGTTACGACGGTCGGTTTACCTAGCCTTTGTGGAAAGAGCCTAGAGTTTTTGTTAGAGCCGTTACACAGATATTGTTATTACCGATTATTCAATCATCATTATTTCGTAACTATCCACTCACGGATAGTATTACACGATTATCGAACAGAAATTATTATCATTACCATTTAATATTCGAGTATATTATTACTTCTTTATTCGGTTATTATTTAATTTACTTGGTTATTATTTAATTATTGCTATTACGCATATGTATATATATACACTCTGAACATTCGGATATTGTAGAAAGTGCGATAAAAAGTACGGTACCATCTCAAAAAATATCCGTGAACTAATTTTTCGCTCTACTTTATCATAGTTGTCAGAAAATCTAACCGCATGTAATCATAAAGTTTTCTGCTCTTTTCATATCTGAACTTTTCATATCTTTCTGGCATCGAAACTAAATTCTGAAAGTGTAATAGTGATCTTTGAAATTTTTCTGATTGGAGCATACACAGTTTCGGTGTGTATAACCTGCAGAATGTTTGTATTAAGCAAATATTACACTAATAAAATTTAAATTTAACATATTTTTTTCGTTTTTATTACATATTGAGCAATGGTCCAATTTATTTTTGCATATACTTTTGTTGTGTAAAAGCGTTTGTAATTCTGTGCAAGCAACGTAGACTTTGCAAAAAAAAGTCAATGTTATTTCGGTAAAGTTTTTATGTCCGGCATCTCCTTAAGAATCTAATTTTCTTCTCGCGACGTTGCGAGAATTATTTTCACGAAGTTATCCGCGCAATTGGCACTTCTACATGTAAAAATGAGATCACTCTCGAGGAAATATTGCGGTTACATCAGCAACAGCATAGATTCATGTCGCTTTAGATCTTTGCCGCGAAGAGCACACGGGCAAATGCACGGAGTTCATTTTCGCGCCTTTCAGTGTATCGAGGAACAGCTATGAAACATTCAAGAAGAGCTTAGCTTCTTACTTTACGCTGCCGATAGAGTTATCCTCCCTCTTTCGTACGAGCGCGGAAGAATGCATTTTTTAACGGGATTTGTATCTATCCGGCGCGAACCCTATGGAGAGAAGCATTCACGTTCGTAAATCTGTTTACACCGCAAACAA
This sequence comes from Odontomachus brunneus, assembly GCF_010583005.1. NCBI lineage: Eukaryota > Metazoa > Arthropoda > Insecta > Hymenoptera > Formicidae > Odontomachus > Odontomachus brunneus. Next base: position 188,302 of record NW_022639545.1, read on the forward strand.
CGCCTGTCACGGTTCTCGCGACGCATCGATCTTTAGAATGCGATTTGCTCCTTTTGCGCGCAGAGAACCTTTCACGATCTAGAGAATATCTATAAAGTCGCAGTCACGTCGCGCCGTTTAGGACGATTCAAGAGACTATTTACTTCGAGCTTTACCTCTCAAAGTTAGGAAGGTCCGACTGCTGTGCTGAAATGCCCGAATCGCGAAGGATTACGCAGCTCGCTCGTGTGTGATTCGCTAGATGCGTGGCTTTCTTGCCATATCTTTTGTTCCATTTTCATTCAAAAGCCCGACGCCCCCGTTTCATTTTATATTTACATTCAAATCTCGCCGCGTGGCGGAAAACATACGGCGGTTTCCGTCAACTTGTCTGATCCCGCATTGTGGATGGCAAGAACTTCAAGAAACGAATGTGCGATCCCTTCTTGCTTCCGCGCGGCATTCATTTTGTAACGCGGCCGTTCCTTTCGCTGTATTTTGCGGAGTAGCCGCAGTTGCCGGGCCGGCCGGGGCGAAGGGGGCGGAAGGGGGAACGAGGGAGGAGAAAGGCCGATAAATCTCGTGCTGCGCAACGGCGAGACCGTTGTAATAAACCACCGGAGCGACGAAAGCCATCGCCGCCACCGCCGTTTTCCTTTGCGGGTATTAAGGATGCAGGAACGTGCATTTCAAAATTCACGAAACGTTACCCAAGTTTGAGCGCATGCGACGCCCTGCCCCCGTCCCGCGTGTGTCCGCGCGCGCTTCTTATCCTCTCACCCCCTTCGCGAAGAAGCCACGAAATCTCGGCACGACGCAGAGAAAAGTTCGGGAAATACGTTATACAAACCGAAAGTTTGCACTTGACCGTAGCCGACGGAGGATCCCGCGTTTTCCCGAGGAAAGCACTTTTCGATTACAAAAATTAGAAAACTTCTTTTTCTTGACCGCTTGAAAACTTTACTGTCGATCGAGATCACGAGCGTTATTATCAATCTCGTATTGCAGGCAGAGACCGCGTGTGCACGATAAATTACCTCTCGTGCTCGCGACTTGCGACCCCCGCGCAATCGGGAAAAATCAAGCGCGAGAAATGGGCGAAGCTTTCTCTCTGGAGAAACGTCCACACTAAAAAAAAAAAGAAAGAAAAAAATATATATAATCTTATTCTTTGCGGAAATACTCTTATCCATGGCCTCATAACATAAGAGAAAAAAAATGGTTGATCTAACTCTGTAATGGAAGAGCTACTGTTAGGCCCATATTTTATTTTTTATTGTTCTAAAAGAATGTTAGTTGTTTTCTACGAGAATGATAGTAGTAACATATATATTAACATGTATATAAGGTTATTGTCACTAATATTATATAGTAAGAATTTAATAAAAAAAAATTTCCTTGTAATATGCCGTAATTTGTAATAAATATTTCTCTTCGTGATTATAGTTGCACATAATGAATATTTTTCTCTCAGTGTGAGAAGATTCTTTTGGAATCAAAAGAAAAATATTCTAACTAGAAAAAGAACTTTAGTTGCAAGTTGCAATTTCCTGTAAGTCCACATTCCAAATGAAAATTCTGAAGAATATTTTAATGAAAAGTGGTCTATTAATCGGAAATTTACTAGATATTATTCTAACTTTGTGTTATCTTTTTTTTTTTAATCAAGAGGAACATATTTACTTCAAGCAGAATGTTCTCTTAGTAGAAGAAATATTCTCTTAGTAGAAGTCTATCTGAGTTATTATTAAAAATTAATTTTCAATAATTTTTAATAAAAGGCACTAAATATTAGATTAAGAATACGATGATTTTAAGTGAGAAAGATATTGTTATCATCAAAATAATCATATTATCCTTCTCTTATAAAATTATTATAATATTCAAATAAAATTATAACACATTGTGCAAAATCAAGACTTTAAAATTCTCCTAATAATAAAACCAAATTATACATCGTTTCATATACCGTATAATGTATAAGACAATGTTAATTTGAACATATAAGTTTTAAATAGATATTGACTTCTTTTCTGTGTACTAAAGAGAATTTTCGTGGAAAATAAGATTATTTTGTTGAATGTTCCATTCGTTTTTATCGAATGGCACTTCGATCGGTCGATTGGAAGCTCGGATGGCTCACGTGCACTCACTATACGCGCGTTCTACATTCTCGGCGTGGAACTTGAGTGGAAAAATGTGCAACTTAACTTCGCTGTGCGAAGTCCACCGCGTCCGGGGAAATTCCGTTGTGATTGCGAAAATGTATCTTCCGTCGATTTCCACGCCATTCAATCGCGTAACTAGGCGAGAAAGTATCTCACCTTCCCCTCGGCGCCACGCCACGGGGCGAACTTGGACGACCACCAGCTCACTTGGAGACAATAACGATCGCGATTGGCAACGAACCGCGCGCATCTTACCTCTCTATTTCGTTTTAATTCACGCGTTTGGTGAGTTCCCGGCGAGTTTTCCCGGCTTCGGCGGGCGAATTGTCCTCTCTCGCGTTGGCAAGCGCGACGAAATTGTCGGGGACTAACGATACGTATATTTCGCGCTCGCGACGTTATTGCTCTCGATCGAGCGACCATCCAACTGTAATGTCGCGTACGAACGAACGAACGAATCGATCGTTACGGTTAGAGTTGAATCATCGTCTTAAGACAGAGAGCGTTTACGCGTCACTGAACAGACAGCTTCGGATAGTTATTTCCTTCCGTTATTTTGCACAAGCACTTCACTCGCTCTTCAATCAAGAAACGATAATTCATCGGCGGATCATCGTGACAAAAATAAGAGAGAGAAGCTTTATTGATTACAGTTCTCAAGCTCCGACATGAAGAACACGAGAGTAATTTATTATTTTAAGTTACTATTATTATGTTGATATTATATTACTTAATTGTCAATAAAGATACAATTAATTATTATTATACACCGAGAGAAAAAGAATAAAAAATATTTATTCAATGGATACTAGTAATATATTTATTTAAATCTGAATTATTTTATTTAAATAGAATAAACAATTACTTTCGTCAAAAGCTAAAGTTTTAAGAAAATGTATATTTTATCATATAAAAACCATTCTTTTTTCTAATATAAAAAAATATATAATCACCGAATATAAATATTTTGTATTCCTTAGATATTTGTTTCTCTCGCAGTGTATGTATTATTATATTTATTATTATGTAGCAAAAAAAGATTAATTTTTATTTGTTTCTAAATATATACATACTTTGCGACATACTAAATTAAAATTCGAGGTTAGACTCCTGGCTGTATAGTATTTTTCGCAACTACGCGGAGAAAATGTTGTAGTAAAAATTGGAACAAATTTTTGTAATCTTAGATCATATAGAATTAAGACAAAGTTATTATATATTTATTTAAAAATGTTAAACATTTGATAATATATATTTTTAATAATTAAATTATTACTACTACCTGAATATTTGCTATATTATAAATTCGATGAAATTTACAATTTTAATAAAATTTTACTACAATATAATTTTACTACAATATTTTCTCTATGTAATAAAAAGTATTTTATTAAAAAACGATTAATATAGTTGATTAATGTTAATATTAATTGGGACACAGGATTTAACATGAGAGATTGATTCATATATAATTTTAAAAATTCCTATATTAAAAAATATTTTAGAAAAATATTTGGCGCGTGCATTCACACTGTCGAACATTATTAGCCGTCCATAATTGAAATTATTCGCGCGAATAATTCTCTCCTTCGACTACATATCTTAGAGAATAGTTTAGTTAAAGAAAAACTCTACATTATTAGAAAAATTGTTAACTTACATGTACTTAAACAATTGACGAGTTTAAACTAGATTAAACTAGATTTGATCATGTAATCGTAGGTGTGCCACTGGCGATTCACGCGACTCGCGTCATTCGAGTACGCTTAGGTGCTTCTGGTTTGAGCGAGACAATGAAACAACAAACAAGCCGGGAAATTAATTAGTAGTTAATGACGGAGACCCGAACGACCATACTGCACTGACGAATTTATAATTCGGCCGCAATATACAGGGTGTCCCGTATCACCTTCACAATCTCTCGTGAGGACGTAGAAACTGAACAAAAAAGTTCTCTATCATTTTGCAAATGACCACATAGATTTTTAGATATTAATTAAAGAAAATTGTTACATGATTGTGTACCACAATGCACAAATTTTCTCTTATTAATATCTAAAAATCTATGTGATCATTTGCAAAATGGTACAGGACTTTTTTGTTCAGTTTGACTTAATGTATAAGTATACAACGGCAGACGGCGCCACTGCAGCTCATCTACCATATCGCGCGTGATCATTCACTAATCTTCTTTAATTAATTTCTCGGTTATTATTGAGAATCGCAAAACGGTATGGGACTTCTGTGTTCATCTCAATCCGCTCTACGTCCTCACGAAAGATTGTGAAAGTGATACGGGACATCCTGTATACGCCATGAATATTACGAGTGTGTCTTCGAAAAATTGCTCGTTTCCTCTAATTACTAAAAATTGATAATTTCCTTGTAGTCGCGAATCGTTTCTTCCACGATCACGTGAAAATAATACGCCAGTGAGATATTGTAAAGCGCGGGAGTCTAATATTCGATATTCTACGTATTCGTTACATATAGAAAAGATCATATTGCGAAAGAAGAGAGGAAAAAACGACAGTTTTTTGTCTTAGATTGTCTCTGCTAGCTACAGGAGTGGTAAATCTATTTTTTTGCTGCGAAACTATCAGATGTATTTTCTCGCAAGCACTCGGATTGCACTCAAACTTGTGGCAAATCCATTTGCGACATTACATCCGCTTACGGTCACGCGCCGTATACTGTGCGGAAAAACTCTGTCTGAATCTAGCTCAATATCGGAAATTTATTTTAACTGCTGACAAATATTTCCCGTCGTCTCGGAGGCACGACGGGATCCCCTCTGTAACCGTATAATCACGCCCGATCGCGTAAACTCCAAGGATTCCTTTCGCGGCTCGACTTTCCCCGATCGGATGAGCTTTGCTGGTGAAGCTAACTAAAGGGTCCCAGCTAATCTTTATTGCCTGCCACGGTAATGAGATTGACTCGCTCCTGCGGAAGGGGGTGTTTTATTCCGAAAAGAAAATTTGTTGAAACTTTACGTGTGACTCGCCGCGAGAAGAAATCAAGCGTAAGATCCTCGAGATCGGTGTGAAACGGTAGATAATAGTTAAGATAAGTAAATAAGACCCTGATAAGATTCCGTAGACAAAAGCGACAGAATATAAAGTGATGACTAGACAAGGGAAGATGGAAAGGAAGGAAGGGAAAGAAAAGAGAGAGAGTAGAGTAGAGTTTATTAAATACTCTTGGGTGCGCAACTCCTGGAGTTACAGTATTTTGTAATGATTGGGATGTCTATAAACGCGTTAAAAAAACAGAAAAAAAGAAAAATTGTACAGGTTTAACAGAAAGAGAAAAAAGAGAGAGGAAGGGAGAGAAAGAGTTCTGTTTATGTTTTGATATAGAATAGTCGCCAAGAAAAGAGTTGCGAAAGAAAAAGATACTGTTATATTGTAATCAACGTGGACATATATCAGTTTATATGATAATTAAAGTGTGTGTGTGTGTGTGTGTGTGTGTGTCTGTGTGTGTGAGAGTCTATTTGTTATATCTTCTTTTTATACTCAAAAACCCGAACAAAGTCACTCGATCACATTCAAATGATAAGGGATCGATCCTGAACGAGAAGAGCTTGCACAAGAGGGACGCTAACCGCTCAATAATAAATTCTTCCATGCCGACGAATCTAAATCTTATTCCTGTCCGGCGATCGACTCATTTATCAAAGTATTAAATATTTTCTTCTCGCATGAAAGAATTCCCACCTGTCCTTCGTATGCCATTGCCGTCGTCGTCGTCGTCGTCGTCGTCGTCGTCGTCGTCGTCGTCCTCGAGACGTATCCTCGAATTCCCGAGTTTCTTGTTTTGCTACGTCCCGAGTTCAAGTCGCGTTTTCGTTTTTCTCCTCGTTTGTTTTTCGCCCCGTGTTCTTTGTCCACCGCCGGCCATCTTTCTCTTTGGACTCTTTTCGTCGCTTTTTCACACGTCGAAAAGAAAGCTCGAGTAGTATCAGTCGCAGTCGCGTTTTCTACCGGATAGTCCTTCGAACAATCGACGTTCACGTCAGAACGATAGTCGCCTCTTTAAACTCGCGTTTGACCAGAATTTACCACGTTTTATCTTTTGGCCGAATTAACAACGCTCCAATATAAATTAAATATTTTTTATCGATTTCCGTAGCCGTTTTCAGGAATATAATTTAAATTAATACCCCCGAAATGTATTATTTTATACGTACGCGTGTGTATGTCGTCATATTTATAACGAAATATTGATACAAAACGATAAAGTTTAACGTAATTAAATCGAGAAATGGAATATTTGTTTCAGAATCTATATAACACCTTCATTTTATGTAGAACATTTTACATAGAAAGTAAAAACTGCAACTGTTATCGATTCTCTGTGATTCGATACATTTAAATGCAAGAACTCCGTACACACACAGAAAAATATCATCGTACTTAGTTTACATTTATCTTTTAAGTAGTAATTATCTTCAATAAAAAATATTCTTTTGATTATTGTCTGAAGAAGTACTCATCACAAATTTGAGAAGAGTTCATTATCATGCACTCTAAAGAAGAATCTACTTTCTTTACAAGAATATCATAAAACTTTACTGAAGAGAAAATTGATGCGATTTTGTGTAGTAATTAAATCGAATGTTTATTTTAATTTAACATTCTTGAGTAAAATGATAATTTTATTAAGATTCAAAATCTATTTTGAATAAATTTCATGCTTAATTTCATACTGTTAAATTTTTATGATAGGTTTGCGGATATATAAACTTCTAAAATACTTGAAATAAATAACATTTATTTAGATGGAGTATGCATTTTTTTCTGTCCTACGGGGATTTTCTGTGAACTGTCTTTCTGCGTACAGAAAAATATCATCCTACTAGTAAGAAAAGTGATTACTTAGTTTACTTTTTTCTTTTTAGTAATGATTATTTTTGGCAAAGTATATATTTCTTTTAAATAATCTTAAAATTATCATCACAAATTTTAAAAAAAGCTCCCTAGCACATGTAGTCAAAAGAAAATGTATTATTCCCTTTACATGAGTATTATAAAATCTCATCAAAGGAGAGGAAAATCTCATCACAAGTTCCTTCGATCTATATAGCAAGCAAAACTTTTATTCTCTAAGAAAAAAACTTTGTATTGTTGGTTGAAATAATAAATTTATTAGGATTCAGAATTTTGAATAAATTTCATGCTTATGTATGTATGTGTGTGTGTATGAAGAGTTCTTGTGATAGATTTACGATGTGATTTATAAACTTACAAGATATTTGAAACTAGTAACATTTATCTGAATGCAATATATATTTTCTGTGTGTATATATACGTATGAGATTTGAAAAATTCATTTCAAGAAACCGTATCTATTTCGAGTGATAACCGCGTATATACTTTTATGTGCTCTTTTAGAGTTCTCTCTCTCTCTTCCACTTTCTCAATTTCCATTATTTGCTAAATTGTATTATATAAATTTTATATGGAACGACAGAATTGTCAGAGTCGACACGGGGAATTTTCGTCGGACCTTCAGGAATGTCTTTTGTACGAGCAATTTTCGCATAGATGGTGGAAGCTCCAGATGGCCCATAGCGATACAACCAGGTAGTCGAATTGTTTCTCGTGCGGCGTACGAATGTCTTCCAATAGACGCATAGCACCGAGAAGGTCGGTAAGGACTGCAGGAAAAACGTTCTTACGGCCACTTTTGCGAATGGGGCTCGGAAAGAAAGATAGGGGATCGCATTTCGACTAATCGGTAGCTGCTGCGTATCTTCGCTCCTGTCGATAAATACTCTCGGGAGGTAAATTGAAAATGTCCGGGCAATATATTCCGTTCTTTCGCCGCGCGCGAATACTTCGCGAGATATCCTATAATGAATCAGATTTTCTTCGGGTATAATGCAATTCGCGCGATTTACGTTGATACACCGACTATACAGATCAGAATAGTAAATTCCTCGTAAACATCACGACCGAGATGTATATTTTATATTCTGCAGCAATTCGTAATTCTTTTATCTCTCGTCTCTTTCTCTTTTTTTTCAATATAGATACACTGAGAAAAAAATATTTAAAAATTAAGAAATATTTATTAGATGAATATCACTAACATATTTACTTAATTCAAAATTCTCTTCTTTCATTTAAACCGAGTATTGTTTATCTAAATCGAGTAAACAATATTTGGTTTAAATAAGATAAATTTTGATTTAAGTAAATAAATATATTTACTATCATTAATATATAATGATACCCACCTAATAAATATTTGTTAATTCTTAGATTTTTTTCTTAGTATACTTCTAATCGTTCCGTATCGACCGCATCATCTTCAATAGTACCAAAAGGAAACGACCGAATAAAAGGCGAAACAGGAGCGGCAGTTTTATTATTGCCCAGCTCCGTTTAAAGAACCTCTCCATCTCTCTTTCTCTCTTTCTTTTTCTGCCTCTATCACTTTTGAGGAAGATGGCGGTGATTAGACAGATTGCTGCGGAGGTAAACGAAAGAAAGAGAGAGAGAGCGAAGATGCAAAGGGTGAAGAGACGGAACTGAAGTCCGGAGACTAAAGATTGGAAGACGGGCCGACACAAAAGACAGCCGCACTGTATTATTATGCACGGCTGTCGGTCCCCATCTTTTCGTGATATACCGTCAGGCAGACGGGAAGAAAGAAAACTCGAGAGTCGAATATCAGGAGTGAAAAACGATAAAGAAAAACGAAAAGAAGAAGCAAAGGGGCGTACCAAGCCGATATCAACGTAACGCTGAACAGAATTTTTCGTTTAACACGATATACGTGTGAAACAGTGTATTCTCTCTTCCTTTCTCTCCCTTTCCCTCTTACTTTCTCACTCTCCTTCTTGTCAGAAGAATGACATTTGTAGCATTCCAGAAGTGGATACTCGATTCGACAGAGGGAGGAAGTTTGAAGAAGCCATTAATATCGTGACTAAACTCGAAATCTCTTACGTGTCATCGGAGTTTCAAGGAACGGGGACAAGTATTTTTGACTGCGTCATCGCGGCTGATCCCTGGCAGAAAATGTATATAGTTTGCGTATACATTCGCTAAGTTATAGTCTGACATTGATGCATTCTCATTAGTTATAAAACTACTACGCAGAAACTGGACAAGAAATTGATGGAGTTTTATTCAGTGTAGTTGAAGCAGTTTACTGTTGCAATACGTGAACCAACTTTTTCCGAAACTCAGAATCAATTCAGTTATATCAATTCATATCAGTTTTATCATGCGCACATCTTATAATTTGCGATTGTTGCGATCAAATTTAAAACATATTTATTTACATTATATATTACATTACATATTAAAGAAGAGCTTTTACGTGAATAATGAGTGTGAACGTGTAGAAAGTCATAGAACAAGAAAAAGAAAATTAATAAGGCTTTGATCAAATTCTGTGACAAAGATGACATCTAAGAATATCTAACTAAAGAACTAAGAAATAAAAGTGAGCAAATAAGATGGCAAATGAGAAGGCAAATGAAATGTATGTTGATAATATAAGTTTTTATCGCGATGACAACACATCAGAGTAGTCTAATAGTAATGATAATGATAATGGTAATAGTACGGGAGGTGGTTCTGAAGCAAGACTGAAAGTGACAGACAAACTAAGTTCATTGTACCTTAGTCTGATAGTAATAATACAAATAAAAGCTGTCATGGTAGCTCAGACTTAGAACCTGATGAAATAATGTGACTATTTTATCAGGAATGAATAAAAAAATATATTACTTGATGATTGTAAAAGATGTCACCTGAAAGGCAACAAAATATGAAAATATATATTACACAACAGAGATTTCTTGCACTATGACTCTTGTTAACATTAAAATTTTTCAATTAGAAAATACACAACAAATGAGATACAACCAGAGCAAACTAGGTCGTTTTATGAGCACAGCAGACTTGATTATTAAACAATTGAAAAGTTTTTTATCCATTTTCTGTTCTATTTTTGTTAAAAAAATAGCTTAAGATTCTGCGCATCTTTTGTGCTCAGTAACTGCAAGAAAAACGTTACATCTTGACTGGGATTTTAAGTAGCTTTATTTTTCAATTGCTAGACAAGGTTAACGTCCAATAATTACTTGAAAACTGCATTAAATTTCTGCCAGGAATGTTACTCCTCAATTACCGAATATCCTGATTGAGTCAGTACGACTTATGAAATAGAGATAGATAGATAGATAGATCGACAACGCGCGCACGTGTGTGCTCGGAAAAGCATTTTGAAAGCCTTCAATTTGTCCCGCTTCGCGCGAATAATGTTCGTATGTCTATGTATATATTCCGACATTACTATACCGGCCACACTCGTACGATATTTTATTTTATTTACGCGCTATCGCGTATAAGCGCGTTATTGGCCGCACGCGAGTGACTGTAAAACACGCTCGATATTCCAGCGGGCGCACGACGAAAACCAGAATTCCATGGTCATAAATTTTTGGATTAATAAATAATGCACACCGCGCACGGCAATACCGTTGACTGCGGTCGCGTGCGACAAGGCGCAGTTAGACCTAGATTACGACCATCACTCGAAATAACTTAACTGGTCGCGAATGCTCACTGCACCGGGATTCGACGCAGTGCACGACGATTGTGGCCAAGAACTGTCTCGAAAGATAGCGCCTCCTTCACCCGCGACAACAAATAGTCCTTAGCTCTTATTAATCTTCTAAGCTCGTATATTAATAGTTATTACTTGAAACTCTTCTCTCAAGTGAGACACACAAATCTGAATTCAGAGTTAGATGAAAGTTTTTCAATGATAACGGAATTGCGGATATAAACGTCACTTATACCATCATTCAACTAGAAAATTTTAAAAAATTTTCTAACTTTAAATAAAAATCTGAACATCTCACATATGAGACAAATTTCAGGCGATAACTATTAGTACAGGCCTTAGAGTTTCACTAGTCAGAGTTAGGACGAGGCATGATGATTCCTGAGTGATCTGTATCTTGTCCACCAGTTTTAAGGATGACGTGAGTGTCAGTCGGAGAGAAACTGTAGTCGGAATGAGAGAGAAGCTCTAAAGTTCGTGTTAATAGTCGTTACTTGAAGCTTGCCTTAAATAAGGCGTTCAGCTTTTAAATTAAAATTAGACATAAGTTTTTAACTGAATTACGATTGCAAATTGTAGTGTTACATATATATATATATATATATATATATATATATATATATATATATATATATATATATAATTTAAACAGAAAACTCTTATTAAACTCTAAATTCGGATCTGAGTATCTCACATAGAACAAGATCCAAGTAACAACTATAAATACGCCGAAGACTGCAATGACGAAGCACACTGCAGCTTCTCTTTCGCTCATTTCCTCCCTACAAATGGTGGGCGATGCCCTAACTCTGACTTGAAGAACTCCAGTCCTTTTAATGCGAAACAACAGCTCTCGGAATAAATGCCGGCCGATTGCTTGGTCGCACGAACGCATTAAATATTAATAAATGCAGCCCGATTCCCGCGAGCGCAATTTCGATTTGGATGCGACTGGTTATTTCATCAAGGGTCAATTAGAAACTAACTGAAAGTCACTCTCAGCGTATACATGAACGATTAAGAGCGTAAATTTCACGCATATATTTCGCCATATATAATTTATACGATTAGTTTGAATATTGATCGCTATCATTTTGGAAATTTGACATATTTCGTCAATGATTGATTAAACGATATTTTTAATTTCAACGTATTAATTAATCTGTCTCTGACTGGAGAAGATCATTGGTACTTCGGATTATTTAATTCGTGTGAGAAAAATGTCGATTTTATTCGTAGTGTAATTTTTTATTTTATTGTGTAATTTTCACGAGCCGCATCTTCTCGTATCTCGCTGTAAATCAATATTAGACATTAATCAATAAAAATTTTGTTTGACTAAAGTATTCGGCAAAAATCAATAATCAAAATTAATTAATCGTCATTCATGTAATCACGAATAACTTCATCTACTGATAAAATTAATTTTTAATTAGTATATAATCATATAAAAGTTTGATTAGTAATCAACTTCATCAATCAATGATGTTATTTGTGATTTTCTCCACAGGAAATAATTAATATCCATTTAAAACTAATATATTCAAATTAACAATTATTATTTTATATGCATATAAACAATGCATATAAACAATATAATTTTGTTAGAAGAATTTTAAAATCTTGAATCTTAATTTTATTTGATTATTCATAAAATAATAGAGTCCCATAAAAAGTACAATGTGATTATTTTGATTACAATGATATATTTTCTTCCAACATTTAAAAGCATCATATTCTCCAATATTTTGTGCTTTCCACTCATGAAAATTATTTTTGAATAATCAGAATACATTTTTCTTCGTTCAATTACATAAAAAATATTGATAGAAATAATTTATCTTCGTTTAACACTATGTAATTTCATCTTATGATTTAAAAAATAAAGACATTCAAAACAAGAATATTTTTCCTTTCTGTGTTAACTTGATCAATCAGTAACATTACTTGTGACTTTATGTCTAATGACTGATTAATCTTGATAATTGATTTGCCGGTTATTTTGGTCAAAGAAAATTTTAACCAATTAACGCTCGACATTCTGCAGCAAACTATCAATATCTGGGATGATTCTGGTACGCGCAGCCGAGCAATTACACATCCATCATGCATCTCTATCGAATTCTGCAGTCTATCAATTATTCATTGCTATCACCGTGGGCGCCTTGACGGACTGGGCGCTAAGGATCACGCACGCGCTTGTTTACACTGCGACAGAAAGTTAAGAGGCTCGGATGCTGGGTTTCCGACCAGCCGGGGCGCCGAGTAATCAACTTTACTGACCCAGAAAGTCAAAAGGGCTTCGTTTACTCGCCGTTTCTCTCTAACCCGCCCCGTGCTATCCGTCTCTTGTGCTGATGGGTTCCCGTCTCATCCGCCTCTTCCCCGAGAATACCTTTCTTTTTCTCCCAGCATCGTTTCTCCGTTCATCCACCTGCCTCCCTCGCTACCCCTGCTTATCTCTGTCCATCCCCCATTTTCAGCCGTGCAGCAGCGTCCCCCCACCCAACGGAACAGTGTCTGGATTCAGCGCACTGATACGGTGGTACAGTTAAAATCGGGCAGTGACCGAAAACTTCAATATTCCGGTTCTTGCACCGAGGAGAAGAGACCGGAAGCGGCCGAAAGATATCGGCAGCTGCTAAGAGACCGTATAAATAGGATGGAATCGGAGGTCGCGAAATGCTTCTCGTGATGCTATGCGAATCCGCAGGGCCGCCATATGCAGCATTTCAAAGTCGTCCAAATCGTCGCGTGATATCGCACGTCGATTATCCCGCTTTGAATTGCACACACAGAAAAATATCATTCTATCACCAAGAAGAGCGATTACTCAATTCGCTTTTTTTCTTTTAAGTAAAGTTATCTTTAACAAAGAATACATTGTTGATACACTGAGAAAAAAATACTCGAAAACTTATTTATGTAGGATGAAATTTAATATTTTAGATCTCCGCGGCGTGTGATGGAATGCTTGTCTGGCTTTCGGGTTGGTGCCTTCATGGATTTATTTTCGATGAACATTCATGAATGTTCACGAAATGTCGAGAATAAATAAATCTATATGGAATGTAAAGTTTATTCTTGTGAAATAAAGTTATTTCTGTCAAATAAAATTTATTTCGCGAAATAAACTTTATTTACTACATAAACTTTATCTCATACAAATGTCTGTGAACATTATATCCCACAAATAAATCTTCACGTATTTTTTTTCTCAGTGCAATAGGACTTGAGATATACTTATTACAAATTTTAAAAAAGCTTATCATCATGTACTTAACAGAAAAATTTATAAGAATATTATAAGAATATTATAAAATCTCTCTATAAGAGAATATTATAAAAATACTGTGTAATAAACAAAACGAATTTTTGTTTTAATTTTACATTCCTGATTGAAACGTTAAACTTACTAGTATTAAGAATGTATTTTAAGTAAGTTTGACGATGAACTTATAATAGATTTGAGGATATATAAACTTATAAAATACTTAAAACAAGTGACATTTACTTGGGTTACTTAAATGCAAGATGTATTTTTCTGTGTGTACGTGCCGTCGTCAGAAAGCATCAAATTAAACGTATTGATCTCCCAAGGAAAAACAAATGTTAACGAAGTAACATCACGTGCACACGTGATCAGTATTGTTTTTCGATATTTAATTTAGACATTGGATCATTCTGGTTGGAATCGTTCGTCGTGGTTGAAAACACCGAATCGAATGTATTAATCTCCGAAGGAAACACAAATATTTACGAAACGATATAACGTGTGTACGTGATCAGTATTGTTTTTAGATATTTAATATAAACTTCAAATGATTCCGGTTTGTAAGTCATCAGAAAATTATTTAATTACATTAAATTATAAAAACATATCGATCTCCGAAGGAAAAGCAAATGCTATATAACGTGTGTGTGCGATCGTATGCACAATCAGCATTATTTTCAGATGTTCAATATAGACCATATTCCATAGGATACTCAGTTTTCAATAAAAGCATGGAAATTATCAGTATATATGTTCAATTATCGAGACATATACCAAACAATTAGAAGAGACATTATCAATATAAACACTATCAAAATATTCGCTATTTTGAATTTAACAGAGCATAATGCCCTCATTGTAGTGAGAAAGAAAATATCTAAGAAATTAAAAGTATTTATTCGATGTGAGTACTAATAAAACGTATATTTCCTTGTGCTGATATTCATATCTTTATATTGAGGAAAAATATTTTTCAAATAAGAAGATACAGATTTTTTTAAACTTTAACTTTTCATGAAAAAAACAATTATTTTTATTTAAATAAAAGGAGAATTCTGACTTAACAATTTAAGCTAAATTTAACCTAAAAAACATAATCTTATTTTTTGCGGAATCCTCTTATTTATAGTCTCAAGAGGATTTTTCTAAAACCTAAAGGAAAATATTTGAAGCACACAATATTCTTAAAGCTGAGGGAATTTTATCTTTTATCTATAATACATATCTTGTTCTTAATAGAAATTTCTTCTAGTAAAAAAAGCTACTTCAAATAAATATATTCCTCTTTATTTAAAAAGAAAAAAGAGTAATAATTCTAGTGAAAATTCCCGATTATATATAATATATAGATTATAATATAATAAGAAAATAAACTTAGAAATATATTTGTGAGAGATATAGAGTTTATTTCTGCGAATAAAACTTTATATATCACAAATAAATTTTTAAATATTTTTTTTAGTATAGTTTATTTTATTACACAGAAAAAATTCTTGTTTTGGAAACATCTTTATTTCTAACATGTTACTTTTCAAATAAGATTGTATAGAGTTTACTCAAAGATAAGTTATTTGCAAGAATATATTTTATATGATTCAAAGAAAAGAAAAAAAACCTGTGTTCTTATTATTTAAAAGTAATTTTCATTAATGGAAAGTACAAAATACTGTATTGAAAATATGATGTTTTTAAATGTGTGTTATGCCCCAAGTCCTTCTACCACTTAAAATTATCCACTTAAAATTAATATACTCAAATTAACAATGTCAAGTTAATAATCATGGTTTTATGTGTAAGCAACAATATATAATCTCATTAGAAGAATTTTATCGACTTGAATTTAAGCAACTGTTTGTTGAATTTAATATAAAATGTATTTTTGCAAGTAACTTATCTTCCTTTAATGCTATATAACCTCATTTAAGGCTCCTAGTAATCTATTACAAGTGTTACTTTATGGATATATATTTTTCTTTTAACAAGTATTTTGCAAGAATTTTAAGCATGCGTTTTCTCGCTTCTGTCATTAAAAGAAATAGACAATGCGAGGGACCAGGAGTCTTAACATACCAAAAATAAAGATTATATCTTCCAAACAAAAATGTCGTTTTCCTGTGTAAAAGTAAAATACTCTTTTGGTGTGAAAATCTTTACGTAGAATTTATAAGAAATAATTTTGCACAAGAGTTCTCTTTTGAGTGTTAGAATATTTTCTTTTTGGTTTGGTTAGAGGAATTCTCTTGAGGCTTTATATAAAAGAATTCCGCTAAGAATAAGATTATATTATTGTAAGATTGTATTATTTTGCGTGAAGCAAATGTGATATTAGAGAATACCACCGAATAAATACTTCTTAGAAATCTTTGCTCTCAGTTTCGCCCGGAACCAATGCGATTTGCTACGCATGCACTACGTCGTATGACACTTCGTTAAGTTCAGCACTCACCATATCGCGTAGACATCCAGCGACCTCCAGTTAGATCCACTCTCGTTCAGCCAGGGTCCATCGACGAAACTTGCCATTGCTCGTGTCGTCTCACGTTGATTGCACTACACTTCGGTACACTCGCGACACGATTATTCACATTTTAATGGCGTTTAACATATCGGTAAAAAATTTTGATTTATCTCGGCACGGACAACGGGGACTTTGATTAACGGAGGATAAACTCTCGGGAGCCGCGAGCTCGTTTAATAAATGTCCATCCAACGCATTCCAACGAGCAACAGTTTTTGGCACTCACGGAACTCAATCGCGCGGTTAGATAAATCTCGACGTTTCAGCAACACACTCGCGAGTCGCGTAACGCGCGTGAAAAATCGCGAGCCGTAGACCGATCATGCCGATCCCGAACGAAATGATCGGGGGTGGTGTGATGTTCTCACACACGATGGCTTTGCAATATCTCAGCGAAGACAGCTTCGCAATTTTGCTGCGAAGACCAGCGCTCCGCAATATTTTTGCGAAGTTTCCTCCTATAATAATTCCGCGAATTCCGTTATTTCTTTCCGGAGAACGCGATCGCGACGCAAGCATGAAAGACCGAGAACGCGGCGAATGGAAAAATTGTAAATACGACAAAAACTACGCAGCCAAATGTGTGTATAAAAGCCATCACACATAAAATTCCTTAAAGACGTAAGACGTAGACTGAAGACGTAAAACGTAAAGTCCATGACACACAGTTGTCGTAAAATGTTAAGTTCAACCAATAACAAACTTCCTTCCTATTTACAACACTTCAACGTAGTTAAATGCAATGTACTGTTCTACTAAATAATAAGTATACTTCTTTTTTATAATTTAGTGAAGTGCATATTTAACATTAATATCAAATTCAGATATATGGACATTAGAATCATCAACACTTGGATAACAAAGAATGTTTCATGTTGAAAAATGCATCATATAAGTTATATTTAATTGACGTGTTGTATTAATTTTTTATTTCAATTGTAATTAGAAAAAATTGTCTCAGCAAAAAATCGAAGTCACTTATATCTGAAGAAAAAAATTTTGAAATAATATGAAGACTCAAGATATAAAAATTTGAAGTATTAAAAACCAATAGGAGGCAATGCTGCGTGTTGTTTGTGTCAAAATTGAACATTTTAATAATATATGACTAGAACAATGTTATGCTAAGAAATATACAAACATTTCAATCGTCGTTTGATTCTTTTCAATGTTAATAACATTGAAACGTTTGCATATTTCTTAATATAATATTATTCTATAATAATGTATTATGAAAATGTTCCATTTTGACACAAACAAGTAGCGTTGATTCCTATTGGCCTTTAATACTTAAAGAAAAAAATTAAGAAGAAAAATTATAAAGAAATAGTTTTGTACATGTATAAATAAAATTTTTTCAGGTTATTTGTTAAAGGAAAATATAGAATAATAATAGAGAAGAAGGATACAAGATTCAGCTATGAATCCGGCCCATAGAACATTGATTTATGTTATTGACTCATAAACATACTTTCTTTTTTTAATGTGGTCATTCAGAAATGACATATTTTCATAATATGTAAAAACACTTTGCCGACTAATTCCACTGCCACTCCTTAAATCCAATTCTCTTTGACGTTTTTCACATATAACCTAATCTACAATCTAGAACCATATTTTACAATAAAGCGTATACTCTGTGCTGATTTGTGATTGATTGTCCATAAGATGTAGCCATAAAAATTTCAGTCTTACGGTATTTCTCAACATTACGTTTTACATCTTACGGACAAAATTGGAAGGGATACGGAACGCCAAATACTCGATTGGGATTGGTCGATTTCCTTACGCTTACGTCTTACGTCCTTACGGAATTTAGTGTATGATGGTCTTTACCGTGACTACGCAAAATCATCGTTTCTTCCACTACCATGACGCGTAAACAAACACAAAAACTTTTACTAAGTATTCTCAGCTTATAGCTTACACAAAGAAAGCACTTATAGAATTTGTATTGGTTGATTTCGTGTAAAATAAACAATTGAAGATCTTGACGATCACGAACATTATCGCGCGCAAATTGTATCTCGAGTAAAATAATTGCAAGCGAAATTGTTACGTTGGATTATTTCACGGTGTCTCGTCGAAGCTTATTTGCGCGATATTGAAATCAATATAAAAACGTTTCGCATTATTTATCAAATGTAATCTCGATAATTAACCAGCGAAATAATCGCCAGTTTCGTGAACGGTGGCGCAATTCTGGCGCATTGCACATTGCTCAAAACAATTAGAAGACTATACTGAATAAATAATTCTCTTTCCTGAATAACAAATATATATTAAATATATATATATATATATATATATATATATATATATATATATATATAATATATTAAATATTAAATACAAATATATGAATAAATAATTGAAATATTTTTCATATAAATATATTGATCAATGATTAAAATTAGATATCAAGAATACGAAGCATTTTATGTATTTCATAAGTATTTTATAATTATTCAAATATTTAATAAGTAAAAAGAATGTAATGAGTAATAAATATTTAATTATAAAGTATCTATTATAGAGTAATACATACATAAATATTAGAAAATATGATTTTATTATACGATCTCTCATTATTTTGAGCAATGCCTTTTGTTCGACGGCACATACACATAAATGCAAAATCTACGAGCAACTCAAATCATATTGGTACGAACGAAATATTGCAAAAGATTACTACCAATCAACTTATTATTTTCAATCTTTATTTTTCACTCACTAGATTCTTCGAAGACAAAGTCGGAGTTAAGTCCTACCGCAAAATCTGTATATAAGAAACAGAAACAATTTGATTAGTTCAATTCAGAGATTCAGCCTAAAGAAACAAAGTTTTCTCGGTCGTAATTCTAATCATATGAGAATTATGTCTCGAATTTTGACTGCAAGGGTTGAAAAGAGAAGTATAAAAAACTTTTGATTTGTAACTCACCTTGGAGCCGACTCTGTTCTGCCTGAACCGGATCCTCCGGTACAGTATCAGTTTCCATTGGGATGCCTCAACTTCCGGGACATCCGCAAGTTTTGCCATACCTGACACAGAAAATAATTGCCTTAATTAGCTACAACGATAAATCAATGAATCAGGAATATGAAATACAAATATATGGAATACAAATATGAAATATGGCTCGATACAAAAATATTAAAGGATTGACCGTATATTTCATGCTTAAATTTGATAAAAGTGAAATGTGGAAATAACGTGGGATAAAACATAGAAAACACCAGAAGAAGAACGTAAAATATTGTTGATAAAATGTAGAATACTTTGAGAACGAAATATAGAATTTACTTTTTAACTTTCAATGAGTTGCGGATTGATCTCGAAGATTCCGGTAACGTGGTCGGACGAACAATGGTACTTTACGATTGATGCGTTATACACTCAGATCGGTTTTATAACGCGCGACAAATCCCGACGCGTTCCTGCTTGAGTCTGAGATTATTATGATCGCGTAAGAACGTCGCGCGTACCTACGAGTGTTTATGTCGGAGCGTCGCGCAACCTTCGGAGTACGACCGTACCGCGCTTGAGATTATTCTTACCATTTTTGCTCGAGCACATATTTAGTATTCACATTACACTATAATATTCATATTATATGCTGCTCTGTAACATTTAATTATTTAACACATGTTCCGACAACGCGCATCACATTTACGTAAAACGTGCGGTTGCTACGTGATTATTAAAATCGATTCATTATAATGCAATCGTCTGATGTAATAATCATGATATAATTGAAAAATCTGTTAATATATTAGTTGTGATTGTTATGAAGTACGTAATAATCACGTGTATAAAAGCAACAGGCAAAATTAGCTGGAGCTGTATAATTGTAAGAAAATACAGCGATTACTGCTAATTTCATTATTATTTCGAATTGTTGACCGCGTCGCACGTGTTGTTAAAATCATTTTTCAGACAGCAAACAGTACTACATTTTTTTCGCGACTCTCGTTGCAACTAATTACAATACAATCGTATATTCTAATAATAACGACACAAATGAAAAATTTGTTAATATTAACTAATAATTCCCAAGTAGCACACGTTTTAGAAATGTTTTATAAACGTTAGAACCAATCATTTCATAACCGTTTCCAAAACGTTTCATAACGTTCCTGAAACGTTTCTTATGAGTAAAAATGTCCACTCAAAAAACATTAGGTGAAACGTTATTTTTGCGAAAAAAATCGTTAAAAAAACCTTTTATAAATGTTTCATAAAAAGGTTTGAGAAAAGTTCTTGTTAAAATGTTTCTTATTGATGCTGTACGGTTCTGAAACTATAGATACGTTTAAGAAACGTTTCTGATACGTGTATGTGTTACCTGAGTTGTTATTAGTAAACACACGTATGAAAGCCACAGGAAAAATTAGCTGGCTGCATAATTGTGTAAGAAAATATAATCCTAATCCTGTTATCACCTAAAAAAATGTAAAGGGTTGAAAAGAGAAGTATAAAGAACTTTTGATTTGTAACTCACCTTGGAGCCGACTCTGTTCTGCCTGAACCGGATCCTCCGGTGCAATATCAGCTTCCATTGGGATGCCTCAACTTCCGGGACATTCGCAAGTTTTGTCATACCTGACACAGAAAATAATTGCCTTAATTAGCTACAACGATAAATCAATGAATCAGGAATATGAAATACAAATATATGGAATACAAATATGAAATATAGTCGATACTAAAATATCCAAGGATTGACCGTATATTTCATGCTTAAATTTGATAAAAGTGAAATGTGGAAATAACGTGGGATAAAACATAGAAAACAACAGAAGACGAACGTAAAATCTTTTCCTTAGCGAATATCCTCTTTTATACAGAATAGAAAAAATACTTTAAAGTAAGAATTCTTGTCGATCTATTTTTTGATAACAAAATCTTAGAGTAATTTCTATCACAAAATTCTCAGTGTAGAAGAAATTCCTAATAAGAACAAGATTTGTACCGTTAAAGATAAAATCCATAAGTTCTTCTAACTTTAAAAATATTAGTGCTTAGAATATTTTGCTTTTGGTTTTACAAGAATTTTTTTAAGGCTATATATGAGAGATAAGATATTTTCTAAGAATATAAGATTATATTTATGTGAGTATTGTTATTATTTCACTATACGAATTATTCTCAATTAAAATGATTCTCAATCCCCGAAACGCGATACAAAGACGACAAACAAGAAGATGTCGGTCTTAATGCGCTGCAAGAAATCAAATATGCATTTCACTGTCTTGAGACAACAAATGGCGCTAACATTCTTGCGCCATCGAGTCTCGTTGCGGCCGCGAGTCTCGTTGCGACCGCGACGCATGGAATTCAAGTCGTAAACGGATTTATGTTCAAATAAGAGCGGCTTCTCGTGAAGAAAGATCCATAACCGATATTTTATCGACACGGCGGATATGTCGGACGCAATCGGGACATCGAGCGGAAGTTAGAATGGAGGAAAGTAAAAGTTCGCGGTTGTGTGGGAGGAGAGAAACGTCTGGACCTTTAAGAGTTTAATCGTCCTCTTCGTCTGTCCGTGGCGATCATAGACATCACGGGGGACTTATAGCCCGACCTTTCCGGCTAAAACGGATCGCGCATTATCCGGGGACGATAGCCGGGGAGCACGAAGTCAAGGGTCGCGGGCTTAAATCGAGTTTACTTCGATATCGAATTTCGCCGGAAGCAAGGTCCCCGGTGTATTGTCTTGAAAGACTGCCGGAGACAATATCGCTCGAGTTACCGGACGGAGGAATGTATTGTTTGAATTTATTTCGTTGGCCGCGCGCGCGGCGAAAAGTGGCCGACGCAGCGAGACAAAATCAACTGATCGTGACGGGATCGTATTTTCAAGACGGATAGCTTTACACGGCTTACCTTTTGTAAGGGTACGACACCGATGGCGCCGGTGACAACGAGAGAGCTCGAGAAAGCTGCTTTACACTTCGATGGCGCCATTTGAATGATACTGCCTGCCGGGCGAAGACAAGTCGCTGCCGTTCGCTAACCTAGTCAACAATCATGTCGCAATTCAATGCAAAATCGGCAAGAGGCTCGCGAGATAGTCGTCGGACTTTCACAATTTGATTCGCGACAATTACGGAAGTTTACCTGTTCCAGCTTCGGGCGGTGAGATTTATATTTCGAGTTCATCAGCGACAAATTTGCATGACGAACGAGCACAGCTCCGCTATGACGTCCGCCATCTCACGAGTGGATATAAAGCCGCGTTTCGCGGGCGATTGCAACGCGCTCTTCTGTACCGACATCCAATGCACCTCCTGGCGGGGAATATGTTTTGAAGTTGGAGAGGTGGTACACCGTTATCTCTATGCCGATAATTCAGTTTTCCTAATTAATTCCCGCACTTGCTTATTCGTTTGTTTTAAGTACGATTTGATTGATATGAAACCTCACTTATTATATGTGTTTAATAAATATCATATAATAAAAGAGGATTCTTTCAATATAATATACCTGATATGTAATTTGCGGCTAAAATTATTGCAAAGCGTCTTTACGGGTTTCTTTGAGGAGAAAAATAATAAAAAATAATAAAAATAAAATAGTTGATTTTGTTTAAATCAGGAATGTGTCGTGAATTTCAAAATTAACGTCTACGCGAATTGTTCACATGTTCTCTACACAATCCTTTTCATGACATTAGACAATGTAAGATATATAGAATATTATAAATTATATTAAAATATACAAGTAGCAAATTAATTGAATTATAAAACAGCTGCAATGTTTTAGATATTAATTATAAATATAATATGTAAAACAGATTAGAAAATTATTTTCAAGTGAGAAAATGTATAGTTTCTTAAAATCTTAAGAAAGCCTTAGCTTTTCATGAGAGCAATTACTTATTCTATTTAAATAAAAGAATTTAAATTTAAAATAAAGATGTTATTAGCATCCACCGAATAAATATTTTTAAAAATCTTTTAATGTATATTTTTTCTCTCAATATAAAATATTATAATTTATATGTAAATTCTCAATTCTTATGTAAATTAATTTTGGTTTGTTTATTATTCGTCTCCTTTAAGTACACTTTAATCGATACAAAATCGTACTTTTTACACATTTGTATAATTATCATATAATAAGAGAAGATTCTTTGAGTAATGTGTGTAATATTTATTCAATCTGTAATAAAGATAATCGGGAAGCATCTCTATGAATTTCTTTAAGGACGGGATATATCTCACAAAAATAATAAAAACTAATTGGTTTAGTTCCAACTGAAGTTCTTAACAAGTTATTCACGAACTGGAATTGAAACTGCAGTGCGTGCTTGATCGGGTAAAGTTTAGCCGCGTAGATTTATTATTAGTACATTAGTACATTATCATACGGGAAAGCAACAGAATATTATTGTTTTATGCTAACATTACGACACTATTACAACAAACGGATAATTAACGCACCGGCCGATTCCTGCATTATTCGTAACACGCATCGCGACGTAGTCATGTCAGGAGACTGAGACCGCGCGGCGCTTATCTAACATCTATTATGCGCATATATTTGAAATTATCTTACTATGTTTATTCTGCACCGCGTAGAAACCATAATCGTCCGTTTCCCCGCATGTATCCTTGAACCGCGCTTGTGAATCGGCACACACCTACGGCGCCGAGGAAATTTCAAAGTCAATTAAGAGCTCTCATTTGCGCTGTCTACGGATTTCGCGCAGGGAACGAGCAAGCGAAGTGAGCGCGGCAGATAACTTTTGTTTCGTTTCGTCGTTAAAATATATATATCGTGTTAAAATGTAATTCCGAAACGTCCGGAATTGTTCAAGCCCTCATAACTACAACAAGATTGCATGTTAAATATAACTTGAAAAAAAAAATACAGCTAATAGTAAACACGATATATCTCGAGCGTGAAAACATTGAAAAGACAAGAGCTCATCTCCGGTTATTCGCGTATTCTCTCCATAAATACCGTGGTGGTGCGTGAGTCACGCGAACGATAAACACGGCATTTTGCCGGAATATTAATCTGCACGCAACAATATCCAATCAAGGAAACGGAGAAATCCCTGATAATATCGCGCCTGCATATATCCTTCCTCGCATAACTATCATTTATATACCCGTTGCTGTGACATAACCCCGGTGAGGAAATTAAATATCCGACACGCCGGACGCGCGGGAGGAATGTAAGTTATGCGAAAAAACGGAGATAACATTTTTTGCAATGACTACCTGACCTTCACCTCGCAACACACAATCGGAGAAAGAAGCGTCGGACCTTTCCATAATCTCATGTCTGGAATCTTTCCAACATAACGACAGCTTTGATCCTTCTCTGACGCCTTATTCCCCGGCGTGAATCGACACGTTCCGAAAATAGAAAGTTGATAATCGATTCTCTCAGGAGGACTTTTACAATAATATAACAACAGATACAACTCGGGCGTTGCGTATCCTTCTTCCGAAATTATTAAGCTTCGTGCGATAGAATTTATTGAAACAATACATGACGCGAGATTATGAAAAAGTGCCTCTCATCTTGAGCGTAATTATGTAGAGGTTAGAGAAACAGACACACACACGTATATATCTTGCACGCAAATCTTAATATTTATAATAAAATTCACAAGTAACGCAATACAACGATACAAATGCATTAAGGAAAAATATTTGAAAATTCATTTGTGAGATATAAAGTTTATTCGCAGAAATGGACTTTATATCCTACAAATAAATTTCCAGATATCTTTTCCCACCGCACTTGCCGCTGTATTGCGTTGCACATGAATTTTATAATATAAATATAAATGAGAGGCAGCGATTTTTCATAACCTCGCGTCACGTATTGTTTCCACAAATTCTACCACACAAAATTTAATAATTTCGGAAGAAGGATATGCAACGCGAGAACTGTGCTTTATTCATTATTTCGTTCATTCCATAATGAAATCTCTCTACTGCGATAATTAGATCTGCCCGAGAAACGGATAGAATCACGTAGTACACATACACACACACACCACATATGATATTTCCATAGCGAGATTTCCACAACAATATGCACGTAATAAGTAACAATCTCCAGTAATCAAGTATTAAAATACTTTTGCATAACGATATCTTATCTGATTTATCACTCGCCAATGTGTTACACGTATAATAAATTTCATTAAAAATATCAAGTTTCGCGATGTATATATCTAACCTCTACGATACACTCGATCCGAGAGACAGCGATTTTTAATAACCTCGCATCCTGCTCTCCGCTCCACGCATTCTTTCCAGAAATTCTAAAAGCTTCATCATTTCCGGAGGAAGGTCGTGATGCGACCCGTACTCGTTATCTTACTCGCTTCATCATAAAATCTTTCTACACGAAAATCACAAAATGACCGAAGAGCGGATTTTTAAGAAACAGATAGAATCACGCAAGCAGCGTTTACTATGGACGCTTTTGCATCGGTGGTGTCACTCTATCTTTACTGCTCATTACATGCCCAAGGAAAGACAGTGAGTTTCACTCGCAATGGAAAAGCGGCCAAACTAACGCGGCCGTAGGCATATACAATGGATTTGTCTACCGTTCCTGCACTGCTGAACTGGTGCAATAAGTTAGAGTGAGACAAGTATATATTTTTCTCGCTCTAACTTACTGCACCAGTTCAGCAATGCAGCAACGAGAAGCAAACCTACTACATCTCTATAGCGAGATCCTCCGAACAATACGCGCGTGGCGAACAACGATCTCCAATAATGAATCGTTCGAATACCTGCGGGTGCAACAATTACCTGCGCCGACGTGCGCCGTCCGTGGGTTTATGGGCGCAAAGCGATGATCGTGATAGCGACATATCCATTGACGAGATAAATTAATCGGGAAGATGCCTCACAGAGCGTGGAGCTCATTCCCGTCGGTTGACCTACACGCGTGTGTCGCAGCGGATACCGGCGTCGAGCTGGTAGATGGCGGGCGGGAGTGAGGGGGGG
>NW_022639545.1:214940-233778 GCF_010583005.1 Odontomachus brunneus
GGGGGGCTCCGCGCGTGGAGCTGCGCGCGTCGCACCACTCGCGCTCGTCACTTGTCAGTTCACCACGGGCGCTCGCGTCGCGAGGAACGCGCCAACCGTAGCAGTCGTAGTGTCCTCGTGTCGATCACGTATTTACATTGATGTCAGGATCGCGACACGCCGGTAGAGTCGCGCGGCCGCGACTCGTCGCGCTCTTCACACGCCGATCCGCGCGCGATTCTCGGCGTCTTTTCCGCGCCGTGCACAGTGTTGTTTAATCGCCGTTGTTCGCAGCGCCATTGTCGTTTGTTGCTCGGCGTTTTCGCGTTCCAGCTCGAGTGCATTTCTTTCTGTCTCTGATTCGAACGCGGCGTTCGCGCGCGGAATCGCCGCACGTTCGTCGTTGCGTCGACAGCACGGTGCGCTGCCGGCCAGTGAAATTCGAGCAAAGTCGCGTCGTGTTTTTCGATTGTGCCCGTTGGATTACTGGAAGCGAGGGAGCGAGATAGTGAGACGGTTGGCCGTTAGAATTCGAACTTGCAGCGCTCCAAAACACAGGTATGTCACGTGATATCAAAAGAGGCTTCTGAAGGAAAACATGGATGCGTCTCTCGCGTTCTTGTCGACGTGTGAGATAAATGAGCGCGGAGGTGAAGCGTGATTTCGGTTTGGGCAGAAGGCGCGTATTTCTTCGTTGTTCGAAATCCGAGTTGTGTTGTTTTCGTGCTCTATCTCTCTTTCGCGCAGGCGCGCGTACGTACGGACGATCGTGGATGCCGTGGGAGCTGTGCGTGCGTTTTGAAGCGGATATACGGCTCGCATTGTGGCGTTATTTGCGCGATTTTATGTGGCGATTTGCATGATCAATGCGCTCGTCCAATGCCGCGTTTCATCCCGATAAACATGGGCCGGCGGGGCGCGAGTGAATTCACGTTTCATTTCATCAAATCGCGTCGTCGTTTCCATTGGGCGATACGTCGCGCATCAATAACTTCACGTTTTCCCCGTGCATACTCATGAGGTGTGCCATTCGTGTATTTATTTTTTTTTGCATCTCGGGTGACGCTTTGTTTGTTTATGTCCAGCCGCGCGGACGCTGTGTTTTGGTTGGGCACGCTCCTTATCTTGCGATCTTACACACTTTTGGGACTCTCTGGATCATTTTCAGTGTAACCGGGGCTTTACTGTATCGCTCTCCGCCTTGACGCATTCATGTATTCTTGAGAGAAGCTGCAACGTTCGAGCACTGTTCCGAAATAAAGTCAATTCGATACACGCCGAAGCTCCCGATAAAAATCTCGCGAAAACGAAAAAATAAATGAACGAAGATTTAAATTTCAATACATATATATAAAACGATACTGCTGCTGCAGTTTGCTTTATCGCACGGATTAATGAAAAGCTTTCATCGCTGATGCGTTCGCTTCTTTTTTACAATTTGCAACTCATATGTTTTATCGTTAAAATAAGTTATTTATTAGCTTCAGTATCCTCGTTTAAAGTGCTGTCATTTTAACATATGCAATCTCACGCTGTCTTTTTCTCTTTTTACTACATAAAATGTCTATAATTTTTAATAATTTCTTTCTACAGCTCCTAATGTATTTCCATTCATCCCTAATAGGAATTTAATGCCGCTTTTGAACAATTACTGGACAATTATGTTAACCTTTATTGAAAAGTAAAGCTACTTGAGATCCCAATTAAGGAATCCAAAGTCTTTTCCTGCAGTTACTGTACACGAAAGAAGCACAAAATTTGAAACCATTTTCTGAACAAAAACAGGATAGTAAACGGACAAAAAGTGTACAAGTGATTAATAATCAAGTCACGTGCTCATAAAATGGGTAGCTAGTAATATTTCATTTTTGTGCGTGCTTTCTAACTGTGAAATTTTAATGCTAATAAAAGTCATAATACCGGAAACTTTTCATATATAACATGTATTTTTATTTCATATATTTTCATTTCATATTTTCATATTTTCCACTTTTTACTTGCTATCTTTTACAACTATCATATAACATATTTCTTTTTATCCACACAGAAAAAGGACATTCTTGTTTGAAAAATATCTTTATTTTTGTACGTTAATTTTCAAATGAGATTACATAACGTTAAACGAAGATAAGTTGTAGAAATAAATTTTATATGATTCTACGAAGAAAACACAAAATCTTGTATTTAGAATATGATGTTTAAATGTTGGAAAAAGATATCATTATTATTAAAATAATCATATTGTATTTGTTATGAGACTATTATAAAATTATAAGATTATTGAAATTTAAGATTTTAAAGTTCTCTTTTAACAAAATTACATGTCGTTATTTATATATAAAACAATAATTGTTAATTTGAATATATTACTTTTAAGGGGTTAAGGAACTTGGAGCAATAATATATTTAAAAACATTATATTTTCAATCTAATATTATGCTGCTTTCTATTAATAAAAATTATTCTTGAGTAATAAGCATAAATTAATTTTCGTTGAGTCATATAACATATATTCTTACAAGTAACATATTTTCGTTTAACACTATGTAATCTTATTTGAAGATTATGATAAGAACATATAAAAAATAAAGATATTTTCTAGATAAAAATGTCCTTTTTTCTTATATTCTTGTACTATTTCATTTGTATATTATCAGGTTTTAAGACTGAGATATTATGATAGTTTTCATTCAATTTGTGTCATTACCAACAGAATGACCTGATGCGCTCTCAATGCAATAAAAATTTATATTACTAACATATACTATATATATTCGATTTGACTTTTGCTCACTTTTATTTCTAACATTGATTGTTATGTCTGTCATAAAGCTTAATATTGTCAAATGCCTGTCACAAATGATTTAACAATATTATGACTTGTCACAGGGATGATAACCAAGGTTATAATAATAAAAGTGATCAAAAGAGAAATATGTAAACAATAGAGATTTTCATTGCGTTGAGGACACTTCAGACTATTCTAATGGTAATAATACTATTCGAATGGTAATAATACTAATGAAAACTGTCATGATAGCTCAAATTCGGAATCTGATGAAGTAACTTATCATAAAAATGAATAAAAGGATCCATCATTTGATAAAATATCTTTGATATGATATATTTCCTTTACAATTTCTTTCTTTCTTTTGCTCAATATTTTTTTGCACTTATTGTTCACTCATTGTTCACATAATTTAAAGTTCTTTTGTAACAATATAAATGAATATGTTTTACATTTATTCATGATAGACATTATAATACATGCACATTATAAAACTGAATTAATATTACTAACATTATGTCTTTGAAAAAAGAACATAGTATTAGTGATATGATATTTTTTTGAAGTAATTGATTCATATATTATACAGTAAACTATTTCAATCACAGAATAAAAATTTATCAAATTTTTGTTCAGTTGTTACGCAATATGTTTACATAATTAATGAGATAGCATTAATACTAGACAATAACTGGGCAGATGCCTACGCATCTGTTTCTATCATGGATGTTTACTTTGTCTATTTATGAAGTATATATTTTCTTCCTTGTTATGCACAAACTTTTTCAGACAGCATATATATGTGTTATAAAATTGAATCATGCTGCGCTTGCTCAGTGTACAGATTTGTTAATATTTTCGTTCAATTCGCGCGAAATGAATTGTTTCTTGAAGGCTCGCGCCACGGTGTCGCGAGGTTGCACTTTTCACGGTTCGGAGCTTCGGCAAAATCGAGGCGATTTTTTTTTCAGCTCAATAGTCTGGGCAAACGCACGCGTCTGGAAAGTCCAATGTTGTGGCGCGTGTTCGCACCACCGATTGCGCGCACCTGTTGTGTTCGCGTTTTTCGCGCGTCTTGTGCGTCTCTGAAATGCGCAGTCGTCTGCGACGAGTCGCGCTGCAGACGATACTGCGTGCACAAATTTATGCGCGCATGCCTGCGTGCGAGCATATTACGCGTTTAGCCGTTAAGATCCTCTTAGCATTCGCGAGCCGTATGGAGAGACGGAATCCATCACCAGCCGAACGCAACGGTGACCTAAATGCGGCGACGAGCTGCCGCGCATTTCTCGCGAGCGCTCCGAATGATGTTTTTTAGGCGACTTGGGCAATTAATCGCGCATTGAGATCGAGCCGCGATGTGGGAATATCCTTCGTGTCTGTCACTGCAACGCAAAACAATAATTGCGAGCGAGATTTCGGAAATGACGAGATGTTAATAGAATAATAGAGGAGAATTAGGAAAATTTGTAGTTTTAAGTTTGCATTGCGAAACATCTTTCTTGAGGAAAATTTTACGGAAAATGTGTGGTTTACGTTACATAAAATAAAATCATCAAGCTGACTAGAAATTGATCTTATGGTCTCAGGACCGTAAGATCAGATTGATCCCAATTAGATGTTCGGTTTTTATAAAATTATGTTGTCGGATCGTGATAAGTAGTACGCAATGTGATAATCAGAAATTTATTAATAATTAGGACCTTATTAATAATTAAGATTAGATAACATTGCTTTACAAAAACCAGATAACTGATTAGGATTAATCTGATGATCATAAGATAGATTCCTAGTCGGAAATATCTAAACACTAATAACATTTAACTCATATTTTTATTGTTTTGGGCTTTAAATAAAACCATTTAAACTTTTAATATAGAATATATATACACATATTCTTGTTAAAAGAGTATATATATTTGTATTTGAAAACTAAAACAATAAGAGTGCCCAGAATTAGGTGCTAGTGTTGTTAGTATTTAGGCATTGGTACTTTTACCTTATATATTATGATCTTTCAGTAAAATTTTTCTTCCAAAATGTCGTTTTGGAGTGCAATCTCATCATGACACGTTGTCTTGATTATTCTTACGCCATAAGAAGGAATCAGTGTTAAACATTAATCGATGTAAATTTTCTTTAGCTAAATATTCGGCAAATTAATCATCAAAATTAATCAATCGTCATATATGTATTGAGAAAAAAATACTTGAAAATTTATTTATGGAATATAAAGCTTATTTTAAGAGAATAGTGTATTTTAAATAAATTTTATTTTACGCGCGCGCGCGGGAATAAATTTTGTGCTTCTCTCAGAAATAAACTTTATATTCTACAAATAAATTTTCAGGTATTTTTTTCCTCAATATATGGTGATTCCGCGTTTTTCTGGGAGATGTAGCTTCGAAGATTTTAAAGTCAACTGTATTTTTTGCTTCGAAAATATACAATAGTTACTGACTTACCCTGAACAATCAGTCACGTCAAAGTTTGATTAACAATTTCAATTGAAACTTTTTGTTTAATTTCGTATATAACGATTTATTAATTTTGATTGGTTTGTTGACTATTTTAGTCAAACAAAATTTTAATTGATTAATGTTTAACACTGAGTACACTAGCAAAAAAATACTCGAAAATTTATTTGGGAGACACGAAGTGTATTTCTGTGAAATAAAGTATATTTCCGCGGAACAAGTTTTTTTCTGTGAAATAAATTTGTATTCCACAATGTTTTATTTTTGTGTTTATTTCTGTTAATTTGTTTATTTCTGTGAAATAAACTGTATTCCACAAATAAATGTTCAAGCAATTTTTTTCTTAATGTGGAATCGCCGATCACTCGAAAAAAAAGTGATATTCCCCGCGAGGCCAGAGGCGACTTTAATTGCCACAGTCCTGACGGCGCCGGTCGCGATTTCGAACGCGCCTTTCGGAGCGGACGTAGCCTCACTCGCTATAATCACGCTTAATTATCTCGTAATGTTTTTATACGGTATGACGAACGATTCGCGTGGTGATTAAGGGCGGAGCTGGTGCATTCGTTCATTGTAAACACCTCGCACAGAGAAAGCTGGAAGTCGCGCTGTTCGGCAAATTTATCGTGGCAATCACGTAGATTTTTCAAAAGAGGCCACTGATTTTTTCCTCCTATACCATCTTTACATATTTCATACGTGTTCTGTTTTATCCTGAAAACGAGCGGCCATTACCTGTCGCGGATTGTTTGCTATTTTTCTGCAAAGCCGTCAAAACGGCGGGACACTCCATCGCGCAAATCGAATAGCCAAACGAAGTGTTAATTTTCGCCGTTTGTTCCTCTTTGTGCAAATCGACGCGAAAATACTATTATAAAATTCACCGTGTTCATTGTGCGCGCGCGTTCGCGAGCAAAATTCTCTCCCGCCATTTCTCGATCGATGGCCCGCAATGGTGACGATTGCGATAACTCGTGAGCCATCTTTGTATTGCGAAATCGTCCGTCGAACAATTGCTGCCAATTGAAACGTAATTCGTCGTTCAAGCTTGTGGACTTAACGATCGCACCCCCCGCCTTCCCCCGAAAGAGAAAGCGGATCGCGATTCCGCGTCCGTTCACTTTTATCGCGGCGCAGCGGAAGCGATACTTGGACGATCCGCCACGCGAAAATTCAGGTCAACGCTTTTTCTGTTTGTCTCGTCGCGGAATTACTTCCTGTATTTTGCGCGCGGGCGCGCGCGCGAGATTTCATCTCATGTTACGGAGGACCGACCTTCGTTAGCTTACACTGTTATTTGAGCTGGTTTGTCTATCGCTGCGTAAAATCACGTTCAACTCTCCGCAAAAAAGATATCATTGCGCCCATCTCTCTATCAAGGCTCGCCTACAATAGGCGGAGCAAGCTTGACGGAAGTTAGAGTAAGAAATGAAAGTAATTTATTTCGCTCACGCGCCTCCCTTCCTAAAGAATTCCCTTCACTGAAGAAAGAATTCTATTGCCAAAACGAAAATTCGGTACACTGAACGAAAATTTGGTCAAAATGAGATCAATCAAACGTTTGGTAATTGCAACAAAAAAGTTTAATTGCTGTATGGGTTTGGTTTCTCAATAATACATGACACACAAGTAAAAAAACATGTAATGTTAACTAAGTTGTATGTATCGAATATTTTAGTTCTAAATATAAACGTCAGTTTTTCAGTGCACATCGAAAGTATTCTTCTTAAATGAGAGAAATACTTTCAGTAAAAGAATTGGAACTCATGAGTCGTGAGCAGAGTAAATTATTTTTATTTCACTCACTCCAACTTACGCCAAACTTGTTCTGTGTATTGTAGACGATTTATACAAAGGTATTTTTTTATATTTATTGTGAAGTACTGACCAACGTGTGCGTTTGCCAAAGTTCTTGAGCTAATATAATAGTGGATTGCGAAAAATTGCATAATATTTAATGATTCTCCGTACACGGAAACTCGTTATATAGTTTGTCAGCAGCGTCAATAAATTAAATTTTCTCCGATCAAGATAATCGGGACATTAAATAATCAAAATTAAATTAATGAAATAAATATAAATTTAATGTTAATAAAAAAACAGAATTTACAAATCATAAAATCAAATTTTGTCACAATCATAAAATCACAGTTTTGTCAATTGGTGAAATTAATTATTGATGAAATTTTGATAAATTAATCATGCGTCGACTATAATAATTAATTCCATAAATAGATTAACTGTTTCACGATTATATACACGACGATTATTTAATTTTGATTATCGATTTGCCGATTATTTAGTCAAGGAAAAATTTAATCGATTAATACTCAATACTGCTTGTCAGTGATGATACTGATAAAAATAAATGACAAATATTGTTATAAGGGTAAAGCGGATGTAATATTCTTATCGGTTTCTTTTGCACAGATATTTTTGCGTCAGGATGTTTCATAAATAATAATTTTCGTGTATTGAGGATCATATATCATGTGTAAATTTCAAAGGATAAATGGATAATGCAGCTGTGATTATTATGTGGCTTAAACAGTATCGATTTTGTAATGGCGTATGATTACAGTGGCCCATTAGTATTGCACATGTCCATCACGGATAAATCAAGTGCACCGCAGAGAACATTATAGTTCAGAATTAATGTTGTTTACAATATACAATCGGAAATAACAGTTCAATTACGGTGATTGCTCCAATGCTTCCTTTAAAATCGTGCCGCAGCTTCTTTATTCATTGATCCAGTTGTTGGCTGAATTGTCAGATAAGAAATATCTCGTGCGAATTTTAAACATACAGAATTTATTAATTTTGATGTGATTTTTATATTTGTTGTGTTGAACTATATAATCTATAATTTGAAAATTATATCTCTTAAATATCTCGTGCGGATTTTATGAATATAAAAAACTCTGGAGTGTATCAATTCTGATGTAATTTTTTTACATTGGGCCTCATAATATCTATGATTTAAAAATCATAACTCTTAAACTATTTTGAATTTTATCTACATTAAACTTTAAAAGAAAAAACAATTTGTGAAACGTCTATATACATTTTATCGCGTATGCGCGATTGTTAAAAAATATAAAAATCTCTCGTGTTAGCTGACATAAAACTGATTTTTTCAATCTCTGGTAAGCTAACTAACAGTGAATTCATATGGCTTTATTTCTCATTCAAATTAGACAGAGGTAGACATATGATTTAACGGTTAGTTAGCTTATCAAGAGGTTGGAACAATCGACTTTTATTAAATCAGAAATATCTTGTGCGGATTTTACGAATTCAGAATTTATTAATTCTGATCTGACTTTTATGTTGAAATATAACCTATGATTTAAAAAATATAACTGTCAAACTATTTTGGAATTTATCTGCGTTGGATTTTCAAAAGCTATTCTTGAAATGTCTATACAGATTTTATCGGATGTGCGCGATTGCTGAAATATATAAACATCTCGCGTTTGATTCCGCGCTAAAATATGTCGACTACGTATTCGCGGGTAAAAATTAAACGCGATCTCATGTGTAATTTTAGCGCTTAATAATTGAACGAATAATGCGTAATCGATACTTCAATATTCGAAGTGTTGCCTGGGGATCAAATGAATTCGAATCATCAGATCCGTTTTATTATATAAAACGTCATATTTCTTTCATCGCCGCTGTTTACGCTCCCGCTTTATCAGCGAATATTAAATGATTGCCGACGCTATTTTAATAATAATCGCGATGTTTCCCGTCTGGAAACATTCCGACGAACGCGATGTCACCGGATACACATGATTCACCTGCGATAATACGGCGACGCGAGAAACGAGATCAAAGTGCGCTCTCGCCGCGGCCTTTATTAATCCACTTCCAGCGGCGTGCGCGATCGATTCGCGAAATCCCCGGCGTTTCGAAAATGCACGAGGCATTTTGTAGCCGAATCGCCAAACAATACCCGTGGTATTCGTGTCGGAGATTGCCGGTGTCACGTTCACGCACCTTTTTCCGGGCGAGACCGCAGCGGGTGAAAAAGAACGGAGTAATGGCCGTAATTTCCCCCGCCGATGTGTGCGTCATGTTTTTTCCTTTCTTCTTTTCCTTTATTTTTCGGCCCGATAGGATCCCGAGGTGCGCCGCGAGGCGCACGCAGAACCACGGATATCCGGGACGGCGTCTGCGTGCTCGGCGATAGCGTAATTATTGGGCTGATCCATAAAAGTTCGTGCGAACTTTTAAACAAAATTGAAGTGCATTTTATTTTCGTTAAAAACAATTTTAACCAATAATATTCGCGCCATTCTGTTCAACAATCCTTTACCATCTCCTTCACGCGCGCGTGATTTCGTAATTCCGCTCTCGTAAAACTATTGTGCTATTCTGGCGAAGAAACGTTCTAAGTGATTTTTCACATCTTCTAAAGAAGCGGAGTTTATATCCTCAAGGAAGTTCTGTAATGAGAAAACAGATGATAATCGGAGAGGGGGGATGTCGAGTGAATATGGTGGGTAAGGTGAAACATCCTAGTTAAACTCTAGCAATTTTTATGAAAGTAAAAAAGCACAATGCACCGGATAAATTCATTACTGTCCTCCATTTCCAAGCCGCAACAAAGACAACTGTACTACTTTTTAAACACTACGCCACAATACTTTGAAATATCAGCTATCAAAGCATAGATGGCTAATTCTATGCATGGGACTATCATCCCTAATACCAATATGCAAACGCCAAACTAGACCAACTAGACAAAAATCCGCACATGGATTGCTATAGACGCACTCTGTAAAATACAGTCAGTGTATTCTTTACTGCAATAATGTACTAATAAATGGCGGTTATTTATAAGCATAGTACTACACTCAGTAAAATCTCGCTGAAAGAATCAGCTGATAGTAACAATTAATACAATATTATTAATATAGTTTGCAAACCCGGACAGTGTCATTGTATGCAAATTGCATAGAAGTCGGTAATATTATCGTAAAAAACGCAGAAAGTTGAATTTGATACAACGTATAACAAATTTGTAGTATGCAGATTTTACAATAAAATCTTAAAAAAAAAGTTAGTATCAGAAATATAAATTAGTCAAAATTAGTGAAATATAAGATAAATCAGTAAAATTAGAGTATTTCTACTGAAAATCAATAAATATTGATTATCGGTGAGATACTTTTTTTACTGATTTAATCAGAAAAATTCTTACTGACTCACTTTAAGAGAGTAAGACGTAAGTTCAAACTAAAGGACCAATCGGTATATTATTTTAGGATTCTATTAACTAGAAGAAGATTGATATGACCGTATAAGTAGAATTCAAATTGAGTAGCTAGGGTTTTAATTAAATATGAATCTTAATTATTTTTGTACATAAGGGAGACCGGGGCTATATGGCTCCAGGAGTGTGTTGCTCATGCGCTTTTTTTTAGTATTTATTTTGAGAGCAATAGTGAGTACAAAATGGCGAAATGGTCCTCTTAGAACATAAATACTTTCCCTTGAGTTTCATTAAAATTAGGATACGTATTTTATACGCGGCTTTCTTATCCTGCGCTATCCTGGACAAATGAACCCAGTACTAGGCTATATTGCTGCATGTTTGTATTTATTACAAAATAAAATGTACGGTTAATATGATTGTGGTTGGTATTAATACGTAGGAAAGGACTGCTTCTATCATATTTATTTGTAATCAGTTATAATAATTAAAGAAAGTTGTAACTTCAAAATTCTAAAATGTAGGGCATCTAGCCCCAATCTCCTTTACAGTCAGATTTCCCGGTAGTTCTGTCTTCTTCTAAAGTACACGAAACTATAGTAAAATCCTGATTACTCCTTCGACTAAAATTTACGCCATATGTCTATGATTACGGCAATCCATGTGCGAAAACCCTTATGAATCAACCTAATAATAATGTCGGACCGCGCCGTACGGCTGTACGCGGGCAGCCCTTCATTTCTCTCCGGTGTGGCACTTTTGTTCGTCGAATAATACCCGGCGTCGACGTGGAGTTCGAAATCACCTGGCCGAAACGCGCCCGCGCGCTACGTGGGGTTAAATGCTAGACAGCCCGCCTCTGCTAGGCAGACCCCATCTGCTCGTATCCCTTTTAAATTCAAACCCACTCCACTTCGTGCCCTTTCCTCCCCCGCTCTCCCTCCCCCTCGCATCCGCCTCCGTCGATTTAATCAAGTTTCAGGGAACGCTTCGTTAGATTTTCATGATACGAGCTCGTCGTTTTCCTCGTCGCGTCGCACACGACTGCGTATACGTAATGTTGGTTTCTATTATAGAAACTGTCGCGCTGTTTTTACTTCTTTTCTGTTTTTTTTTCCTTCTTTTATTGTAATCACAGAGAGAGGCTCTTCGTAATTTTTGTCGCGTTTTTACAGTTCTCCACTGCGACGCGGAGTTGTCGCTTTTTCAACTTTCTGCGCGCACCGTTCCCGTCTCGTCGAAACCGGAGCACTATTTCCGGGATACGTGCAAACTCTCCGGAAAGTTTGCCGGGACGTTTTGATCGGAAGGTACGGCTGGTGTAAATGTCGCACGCGCAATAATAACTATCGAACGCATACACCATGATAGCGTGCGTGTCGTCGTTTCGTAATTTCCTTTTTTTATTTTCGCGTTGATCTCGCGCAATATGATAGGGATATGTTCGAATTTACCTAGCAGCCCGGTTATCGTTCGACGCACATTTCTGCGTATATGAGAAAAATACCGAATTAGTTGAACCATTTTCACTGAGAAGAAAAGATGATGTACCTAACTAAAATTATAGTTATCTTTGGCCCCAAACATATCTTTTTTAGTAAAATTTTAGTAATAATATGCATATAATGTTATTATTACTAACATTATAGCAGAATTTAATTAAAAGAGAGATAGTTTTCTTGTAATTTATAATAATTATTTCTCTATTTGTTTATAGTTACAAATACCAAACATTTTTTCCTCAGTGTTTTCCTGCACCATTATACTGAGAAAAAAAATATCTCAGATAAAAAATATTTATTTAGCGGACACTAATGACGTATTTACTTAAATATAAATTCCTTTATTGTTTGAATAAACAATTATAGTTATTAGCTTGTTGCTTATTAATTATGCTTATTGGTTATATATATATTTTTTTTCAAAATAGAAAATATATATTCTTCAAATCTTGACTTTTCGTGAAAGCAATTTTCTATTTTAAATTGCTAAACGATGTAAATAAACAATTATTTTCATAAAATACTAAGATTCGAGGAAAATATATATTTCAAAAAAATATATTATAATATATTTTAATATATGAACTAAATAAATATTTTTTTATTTCTTAGATGTTTTTGACATATTTACTTAAATTCGAGTTCTTTTATTTAAATAGGATAAACAATTGCTCTCGTGAAAAACTAAGCTAATTTTGAGAAAAATGTATATTCCTATATTTTCTTATTTGAAAAATATTTGGTATTAATATAAATAAATATGTTATTAGAATTGCCGAATAAACAAAATTTTTTTATTTTGTACATATTTTTCTCTCAGTGTACCACTGAAGTCGGTCCGATCGATAGTGGAGGAAAGATACGCGCCAATTTTTCAGAGGAATTCGAAATTAGTTTTTGAATATTACGCGGCTTAATGAGAATCGGACGTGAGCGGATATATATTGGTCTTAAGCTTCTCGAAATTGCATTTGCTCCACGTTAAATTCGTAAATACTTGCCGTTCTGAATGTAATGCGCGTGAAAATGAGAGAGGAAAATTTCACGGACTGTATTGAAATAACCACATTTATCTCATTCCCGTCGCGGGTTTCGCGATTAAAAAGCTTTGTCGGGACGAGTAATATATGTTCAAGCGAATTAATTACGAAATTATCTCGATTGTATGACAGCACGCATTAGTTTACAATAATCATTATATTTGCAAGTCAGTTGTTTCGATGTTTATTATATGTAGCAAATTTCATTGCGAATGGTGGATTATCGTCGCGCCAATCAATGTGTGGAGCATCCAGAAAAATATAATCTTGTTGTTAATGAATATGCTCTTATATACGGGGTGTCTAACGATAACATAATATAATAAAACTTTCGTGTACGTGTAGATTAGGTCAAACTGAGCAAAAAATTTCTCTATCATTTGCAGACGTTAAACATGTAAAATTTTGAGTTGTTAATTAAAGAGGATCGATAAATGATCACACGTTGTTCGGTATGAGCTGTAATGGCGACATCTGCTATTGTGTAACTTATAGGTTAGATTAAACGGAACAAAAAAGTCCTCTACCATTTTGCAAATTTATACGTAGATTTTTTAGTTATTAATCAACGAAGATTAGCTAATATTCATGCGCGACCGCTCATTCTGCTCATTCCATTTTATTTGCTCATTCTGAGCAAAAATTCTCACCATAAAACAATCCCTCTTCTATAAATAAACTATTAATCGGGAATCCACTAGACGTCATTTAAACTTTTTCCTCTTTAATCAAGAGAAAGATGTTTGAAACAGAATGCTCTCTTCTTAAGAGAAATTTCTATTAAGTCTAGAATCCTAAACATGAGTAAAATTTATCGAAACTAACTTTTTAAACGTTACCATTTTTAAAAACGTGTATTTTGCTTTTTTATTATAGTTTTTTTCAAATAGCATTGAGAATGGAAAATAAAACATTAATAAATTCATATTCCGATGTTTTCTACATCGATACAAAAAAAGAAGAGAATTGAGTTTCTGTTACTTATCCGGAAGTTACGAACAAATGTGTTGCATAAAATTTACTCATGTTTAAGATTTATATAACTATTTGATGTGTTCAGAGTTCTAGAGTTAAGAACAAGACTTATACTATGGATAAATTCCTCTAACTTTAGGAATATCGTGATTAGAATGTTTTCCTGTTGGTTTTAGAAGAATCTTCTTATGGTTATATCGTCGGCCAAACTAGAAAACCTCGTAACTTACGAAATTCTCGAAGTTGGACAAAGAGTATCTCAATTCCGTTCGAATTTGGACGGAATTTGGAGTTGACAGGTTTTCTCATTTAGTCAATTATCTGTAAGAGGATATCCTATACGACGATCTATAAGAAGATTATTTAAGAATAAAATTATTTTTTTTTTCGGTTGAGTTATTGACAACTTCGCGACGACGAGTCGAGCCGGGGCGAGAGAAAGTTCACGATCGTGTCAAATGCCTAGCTTTCCCAGAACGCACTTCATTATGTCTTTAGTAGTTACCTTCATGGATCTCTTCCAACCGACCGCTCTATCTGTCTATATTCTTTATCTATGTTGTCGGCGCCTACGAAGTCGCCTGTCGTAGTGCTCGTATCGCCCTTATGTTACGCGAC
The DNA here is from genome assembly GCF_010583005.1 of Odontomachus brunneus. Taxonomy (NCBI): domain Eukaryota; kingdom Metazoa; phylum Arthropoda; class Insecta; order Hymenoptera; family Formicidae; genus Odontomachus; species Odontomachus brunneus. The sequence continues at coordinate 229,544 of NW_022639545.1, forward strand.
ATTCTCCATGCGTCACGCAAGTCCCCTTTGATTAGCCGAAGCGTTAAGATCATGTCGACTCGTACGTGCGATTTTACAATCGCCATTTGCTCACAGCTGTATGACAATCGCCGCACGTGGAAGGTCACCGCGAGACACTAACTGTATTGCGTACTTGCGATACGGAGCCCTCATTTCGCAGTACTTATTTTCATTAACGGCAAGCAAATTTATATTTTCCAACGGAAGAAACGAAGACACGTAGCGTGAACGACGATGCGTAATAATTTCGCGAACCTAAACTCGCAAATGGACGACGCGTGATCATCAAACTAACACAGACGCATAAACTCGAATGTTTCGTTATGTCATGTTACGCAAAGGAATTATTTTTTTAAGAAATATTTTTTGTTTGTATATTTTTTTTACAGATGTTTGCCTTGTGATGCTTGAATATTATTGTGTTTCGTGTTTAAAACATATTTTGTAACTACTTATGCGTAAAAATGAAATATTATGTTCAAACAAATTAATTTTGTGTAAATTAAAATCAAACACTTTATACCTCGTTACCATTTACGTCAAAAAGAGTTGCACGTCTGCTTAAAGGTTAATCAGTTTCGCATAAAATACAAAATCTAACTTTTTAAAAGCTATTATAGTCGTTACTTGAGAGGTTGGTCTCGCGTGAGACATTCAGATTTTTATTCAGGATTATATCCTAGTTTTTCAGTTAAATTATATATTATTTGTGACATTATGTCTGTAATCATGGCTCAACTAAAAAATTCATCTAACTCTGAACTCAAATCTGAATATCCCACTTGAGAGGAGTTTCAACTAGCGACTATTGATACGGGCTTAAATTTCTTGCATCCAATTTTTTCCGGACAAAAATGTTGACTCCATTTTGCACTTAAATTAAAGCTCTTGATGCGTAGATTACAAATATATAAGTGCCAAGGTGGACGGAGCTACTGTTCCAGAGAAAATGGTCCATTTAAAATTCCATCCTTACTAGATGGCGCTATGTAGTGACAATAGAATTTTAAATGGGAAATTTTAAATTTCCATTTTCTTCAGAACGGTAGCTCCGTTCATCTAGCCACTTATATATTCGTAATCAGCACGTCAAAAGCTTTAAGCGTTAAGTTCAAGATGAATTCATATTTTTTTATCCGGCCAAAATTGGGCGGCATGTGTATGAACACTTGATCGCACTCTTTCACTCGAAAAGTGAAGTGACCGCCGAATCACACGAATTCAAGTGACCGCCGAATCACACGAATTCAAGTTTTTCAGTCATATATACGAGAGAATATTATACATTTTTTTTCATATAAATTCTTTTCAATTTTACTATGCTTTTAATAGTGCAGGAAAATATATTAGATATTTATATATTTATATATTAGAAATTTTGTTACACAGAGAGAATATCATAGTTTCTTTTCCTATAAATTCTTTTCGATTTTACTGTGTTTTTAATGTCCAGAAATAGACTGTCAGTAAAGTCTATTTTGCTAAGGAACACGATAAATTTTGCTAGAAATATAGCAATTTTTTTAATAGCGCATTTCAATTTATAAAATATAAGTGGCATATATGGGATGAAAAGATAGTCAATTATGACAGAACGTCAATATCCGAATATATTCCTATATAATTTTTACTGTAAAATTCTTTTTCTCGTGTAGAATAAATTCTCTGTTGAGAATTATTGAGTCAATATTTTCACCTGAAATCGAAGAGTGAATCTTATGTACTCCATCGTCACAGGACATATTTGCTCTAATAGATCGAAACATTCATATGGAGACAGAATTCACTCTAAGCTTGAGTGAAACGTTCACTCTTGCGACTTCGAGTGGCAATATATTCTCACTATCGCTTCGAGTGAAAATGCTGCCACTTTTCATTCATTTTGAATGAGATTCCACTAGAAGAGATTGAGACAGAACGACGCATACTTGCGTCGGTTTCGTAACATTTCCCCACTCCGTCATCTCGTCTTTTCATCACGACGAGTACGTCGTGTCAATAGTACGCTATCAATTTCGCACGTCGAGCACGTTTGACTCGGGCTACTGGATTGACAGATGATCATGCGACTACTGTCGCTTCGTGATACATTGATATATCGCGTACCAACTGGAGAACAAGTGGGATTTGTTTTCGTGAAAGGCCGCGTGAGACGCAACGGCCATGAGCGTGCAGTTCATAGATGCCGACCTTAATAATCGAGGCTGCCTATGAATATCTCGCGCATGCAAGAGAGAGATCAAGGTCAATCTCATTCGCGATCAGACGTTGCGGTTATAAGCCTCAGGATGCTGCTTTTTTTTTATTTCCTTCCTCTTCTTCTCAATATTCACTTAAACCGTCAATCTTTATTTTGTCGTTCTCTCTCTCTCTCTCTCTCTCTCTCTCATATGCCGTAATTTACATAATCCATTCACGCGCGTTCCTGCTTTCCCGATTCACTTTATCCTACGTATTCTTATCGCGCATAAGAATCACGATCTTATCTCGTATCTATCGTTTGGGTGTAACTCCGTGACGTATTCATTCGCGCAATAATGAATGTTCCTGGTGTGTCAAGAGCCTCGATATCTCAACGTTCCCTTTAGATCGATAACTTTTCTTGACGCCTCACGAGCTTTAACGCGACAAAGAACGTGGTCGGGCGTAGTTATAAATTCATCGTATACAGGCACGAAAGTTAGAACGTAGGGTATATTTATGGTAAGATCGAGCATAAGTTTACTCGTATCTTTTCAGGATATACGCGTGGATGGTCGCAGAACACATATTATTTTCTTTAAACTTCAAATACTACACACAGAAAAATATATATTCCATTCACGTAAATGTTATGTCTATTTCTAAGCTAGTTAATTATAAAAATATTTGTTTTAATTTCACTACATTTTAATTACGAAGAATTAAAAATTCATTAAAAATTCCCGCGACGAAAAAGTTATTCTCGCGACGAAAACCGCTTTGGCGCAAAAGTTGAAAATGGCGCACTCACTGCGCTGTTTGCGCGGTTAGTCTCTTCTCACGCGGTCTCGTCGTGATCGAGTCGCTTCGAATCACGCGGACCTACGTGCCGTCGGTCCGACAGAACGGTAATTTGTTTGTAATTTAGTAAGACGGTGTGGTCGGAAGTTTGGAGAACGTAGTGTGGCGCTAATTCGTCGCTGCCGTTGGGTACTGGTTTGGAGAAGCCCTTTCATGGGGCGCGGGACCGACCCGACCGGTGGTACAGTTCGTTCAGAAAAGAATCACGAACACATCTCTCGATAAGGTTTGTTGTAACCTTCGTAACGTGAAATCCTACCGGGCAAGGACGAAATTCATCGCGCTACACGTCATCGTGCTAGCTTCGCAAACGATGTCGATTCACGTTTTTTATAGGGTTTTGATCATTTAATAAATATCATTTGTATTTTGTATTCTCCTCAAACAAGGTAAATGTCTCAGTGTGACTAAACTAATAAAAAAGCATGACCAGTTTTACGTTTTAATTATTAAATAATTAATGTAATTAACAACGTTTGTACGAAACTATTTGTCAGCGGAGACGAAAAATAAAATAATCAGTAAATATCAGTTATGAATTTAATGAGATATATTAGATAGTACCGGTTATACCAGAGTAATTAAACTGAAAAATTAATCACGTCGTAATTACCAGATAATACATATTCAATATTCATTAAATACAAACTGACACAATATTACAAACTGGCACAAAGTAACATCTTTCAACAAAATTTAAAAAAATCTTAAAAATATTAAATATATATATATATATATATATATATATATATATATATATATATATATATTTTTGGCGTTTTAGTTATTGGGATATTTACCTTATTTTAAATAATCTTGGCTCGTATTAAATTTTTGTTAAGAAAGATATTCTTATTAAAGTATGATAACTTCTTGAGAACTCACGCGTGCGCGGCATAAGGTACTTTCAGAGTATTATGTTATTTGTAGAAGCTTGCTTACACGAAGACTCTCGTCACGCAACTTTCTCGCAACATGTACTTGCAAATTGATTAAATAAATCGATCGTATCAAATATCTCGAGATGAATCTCTCAAGAAGTGCGTAGAAAACGACTTTGCAGTAAATTCATTTGACATAACGTCTCGATGGTATTAAATTTAATTAATTTCAATATATTGCACGCATGAGAGAGAGAGAGAGAGAGAGAGAGAGAGAGAGAGAGAGAGAGA
>NW_022639545.1:235130-239428 GCF_010583005.1 Odontomachus brunneus
GAGAGAGAGAGAGAGAGAGAGAGAGAGAGAGAGAGAGAGAGAGAGAGAGAGACATATAAATAAATGCTAGCGTTTATGACACAGTACATTGAGGAAAAAATGTTTGATATTTATGGCAACAATCGCGTAGAAAAATAATTACTATAAATTATGGTCAAGTAAATCATTTTATCTTATATTAAATTCCACTATAACGTCAATGATAATAACCTTATATATATGTTACTATTACTGTAATATTGCAAAAGATATAGTTGGGATAAAAAATAACTATAATTTTAGTTAGATCAGCCATTTTTCTCTCAGTTTACTCCATATAGGTCGTAAACAGCGACATATGCATCGTGGACACACTTGTCAGAGACAATTTCGACATATTTGTGGTAGCATGAAAGAGCACGGCGGATTTCCCGCTTAATAAACGATATAACACAAATAGCGCAGCTATTTGCACTCGTTTATACGTCGACATTGCATCACGCACGCGATATGACGCCCTAGAGGAATTACGCAACGCAGCCGAGCGCACGTTAAATTTACGGAAGGAAAAGACCGCGCGTATCGCGTTTATGAGTATCGCGAGACCCGGTGCGTGCACTGCAAAGCGACACTAAAAACGAGATCACAAAGCGACTCCGCAGACCGCACAACGAAACGAAATGAAACCGAGCGCCGCGACGAAAATTCCGGCGAACGAGCCAAAATGTCGACAAACACTCGACGTTACAGCGCGAGCTCACAAGGGCCATGCAAACTCCCGTGCAGAGCGCTATATTCACGAACTCGCACGTAACACGTGCTGAATCGAAAGCAGCCCGAAGTAACGGTTTTATGTTGTCCGAAATTCGCGATATGCAGAAATAAAAATACGGGGCAAAAATAATATGCGAGAATGTCCGTATTAGTTGTCGAAATTTGCTCAAAGCGTAGCGTTACGCTGCGCTCCCTTCGTTAGCCTTCCAGTCACGTTATGCGAAACGAGGCAGGAGCGTGTAGTGTTTAGCGAAATTTTGTTTAAGTTTACTGTGAACAGATGCAAACGTTTGCGGAGCATACATACAGGATGCTGAAATGCTTGCGAGTGCGTTGACATTCGCGAATTATCGTACAATATATCGCACGGTAATTGGCCTTAAATTTGCAATACCAGCCACTCATGATCGAACAGCGCGAGACTACATGCAGGTTACGGCGGCTAAAACGAGAAAACATGCTATTCTTAACAAAGCAACCAATTTTTTGTCTTCATAATCTTTCTTTGTATAATTTCTTTCTTCGCGTTGAGCATTTTTCGATACGATTTGGAGATACAAAATAGAGGAAGAAGAAGGAGTTTATGTATAAAGGGCAAAGATAGCAATCGTGTGTCTAATAATGCTACAACATGTAGAAAGATGTAATGGTATTCAAATATAAAGTATTGTATTTATAAAATGAAATATTATTGGGCAAATAGCGTTCAATAATGGAAATTTTAATTCGTGTTAGGCATAATAAAAATAACTCCCTAAACGGAAGGTGCAAAGAGAACATGTTGACAGTATCAAAATGTGTCTTGCAGCGCAATTCTTATTTTTATTGATTAAGAAAAATCCACTAATCTGTACTTATTTATTTACATTGGATTCTACGACTGGTATTCCTAACTGTAAATTATTTACAATTTTTGAGAGAATGATTAGTTTCATATTCGTTATCATGAAACCTTATTCGGTCAGATCTATATTTTATTCGGTTTAGATTCATACTTGTTTGATAAAATATTTAAGAAATTCGTATTATATATTAAAACAATTCATAGCTGTAAATTATTTACAGTTTTTGAATAACACATGTTAATTAAAGCAACGTTGACGAGAGTCTGATTGAATATACATCAAATATTTCAAGAGCCGACAAAATTTTTTAATCATTCGACGAGAATTTTAACTCCCCAATTCGTGACGCGTGATATAACAATCCAAATAGACAGGTATATGTAAATTTAATAGCAACTTTTTATTAATTGATTTGCAAAGGTCGCGTCCCTTATAAATGGTTCACATACGGCACTTATATTTATCACATAAAATAACGATATAGAAGTATGAAAAAAATTTACAAAATTTGCTCAAAAGAATGTATCATGTAAAAAGTAATATTTGATGGGAATTCTACTAATTTATAATAATTACATTTTTTATTATTGTGTGATGTAAATTTAATGATTAATGCAAATATATTTGCCTCATAAATATAATTAAAAGAACTTGTAGGATTTCCATCTAACAAACTAATAAAAATGTTATTATTTTTAGTTTTATTATTTTTTTGTTTTTTATAATTTTTATTACTAATGATATGATATAAATTTCACGATTAATTTAATGTAACATATTTGTCTCATAAACGTAATAAAAAAACTTGGAAAGTTTCCATCATGAACGTAATGTGTAAATCTTAGTAGCTTTTAGTAAACTTGTTGCTAAAATGTTAGCAGCAAACTTATTAAATTAATATGGCAAAATATTTTACTATTTTTAATTTTTTAATTTTAGTTGTTACTATATAATGTAAATTTAATGATTAATTCAATATAGCATATATTTGACTCATAAGTATAATAAAAGAAGATCCTCTAGAGCTTCCATATATATCCTGAACATAATATAGCAAAACTATTTATTATTTTTAGCTTTACTTTTTTTCTTATTATAATTTTTATTATTATCGTATGTGTTATGTAAATGTAATGATTAATTCGGTGCAGTGTATTCGCCTCATAAATATAATCATAAAAAAAATCTCGTAGAATTCCCATCATCGTTTGTCTCACGTCGTGATAATCATCTAAAGTCTATCTGGGACTTTACCACGGAAAAGTAAGCGTGGCGCGAGGAAATTAAACAAAGAGCGAAAAGGGTTACGCTATCTCCACCATCAATCGCTCAACCGGCGTCACTTGACGGCCGAGCGACCACAACAATCAACACAGTCAAAACATAACAGGCCTCCGAGGCGGTCGGGTTTACCTGCGTACGTCGCGTGTTTTTTTTTCGAGTGTTTCCACTGTGAGGAGAGAGTGTGTGCGCATCGTCAGTACGCTAGTTATTCCCGTCGGGTGATAAGGATATTTCGTCGGCTCTCTTGAAATATTTGATCGGGCTCTCTCTCTCTCTCTCTCTCTCTCTCGTCGATATCGTGTCAATTAACTATCACACGTGTTTCCGATCGAATCGTGCGTACGCGAGTGTCAGTGCTAGTGTCAGTGCCACGAGAGACTATCTGGAATGCGACGGAGCAGCTGAGAGCGGAATGCTAGATTGAAAAAGCAGAACATGTCGAGACACAGGTAGCGATACATCTTATAATTTCAGGTATGTGAAATCACTTATTATAGAGGAAGATTCCGAACGGATCTTCAACGAGTTTAGTGCGATTAAAGAGTTGTCCGAATCAAAATTTAGGTCGGTATTCAAAATCCGTCATCATTTAACAAATTATAGTTTCGTGAATCTCTAGTTATTTATACCTGTAATTATTCGATACAAGAAATATCGATCCAAACACAGCCGAATTACGCATCATGAATGCGCAGGTCTGTAATTAACGATGCTCTCAATTAAAGATTGTAGATAATTTATAGCCATGAATACCGGTTTTAGAATTTAGCGTAAATCTCGCAAGTATTGATTTTTATATCTAATAATGCCTCTTTTAAGCCGTGATACGATCTTGTTTATCTATCAACGCTATAAGTTTTATAAGTATTTAGTATTCGAATAAGTATTTTTTTATTTTTCAGATATTTTTTCTCAGTGTAATCATTTTTAACGCCCACGTACGACAATAGCTTGTAAGGCACTATAGTTCGAGATTCTTCATTGATCTTCAAGTTTAATTGAATTTGTAGGATATTATTATAGAATCACAAAATTTCGACTTGGAAACTCTTTGCATAACGTGGGAAGTCTTTACATCGTTTTCGTGAATTATGTTTAAAATCAAGGACAATTACTACATTTTGTCGTTACTATTATCTAAGAACAGCTGTGCTTCTACAATATTTTTGCGAATCAATACTTTAACGATAATAATATTATGCAATACAAATTACACAAAGTCCACTTGAAATTCTTCGTGGAATCGTTCGCTCTTATCAGGAGAATTTAAACGATAAATATTTACGAGAGTATCTCGCGATTTCTCGAACTATCAATGCTTGAAATATACATATATTAGCAAGACGTAATATTAGATCGATAGTACATATATATTATATATATATATATATATATATATATATACATATATATATA
>NW_022639545.1:239628-248591 GCF_010583005.1 Odontomachus brunneus
GGTTATATATATATATATACATATATATATATACATATATATATATATATATATATATATATATATATATATATATATATATATATATATATATATATATATATATATATATATATATATATATATATATATATATATATATATATATATATATATATATATATATATATATATATATATATATATATATATATATATATATATATATATATATATAATTAAAATACTGCACGAGTCTTTTCGATGTCATTTATTAAAACGTCGAGGGTTTGAAAAACAAAAACATAGGAACAAGAAATTGACCCAATTATTACGCGAGACAGGTCAGAATATTCGTTCTTTGTTCCTCGAAATTTTCTCCTCCTTCTTTCCTTTTTCTCTCTTTTTTACTCACTCAACTTAACCTAACCTAACCATAGTTGTGCTCCTGTCTTCCTTCCTTCTTTTGGCTTTCAGGTCAAAATTATAATTCGTTCCTCTTCTGTCAAGTTTCAAACTCGTCCTTTTCTACCTAAGCTTTAGCTTTAAAAGTTACAATCCGTTGCTTTGACGCAAGGAAAAGTTATTGTCTACTTCCGTAGATAGCGGAGAAAGGAGCCCGAGACGTTTACAGTTTCCCTCGTATGTGTTCGAGAGTTTTTCACTATTCACCGATTTAATTTTCTTTCGGTTATTTTCCTCTAAAACTTTACACATACCGTTGCATATGTTTGCATTCCACGTTATTTTATCATTATGTCATGTTATATGCATATATATATATTATTTCAATCGTTGTCGAATCTCACTAGATTGTTTTCTTGGATGCATGCTCTGTTTATTTTTCAAAATCCTCGCTCAATAACTTCACGTTCTTTACCTCGTCCACAATCTCATTGATCATTTTACCGATTTTCGATCGAAATCGGCAAATCGATCTTAAAAAACAAAATTAATCAATCGTCAGTATGAATAATCACAATTAATTTAATCGATCGGTGAAATAGATATTAATTAGTGTATAACACAAATCGAGTCAAAACTTGATTAGTAATTAATTTCACCAGTTGATTAAATTATTCGTAATTACATATATGACGATTGGTTAATTTGAATTATTGATTTGACGGTTATTTTAGTCAACTACAATTTTAATCGATCAATCCTCCGCGTGCAATGTTGGATTTGTGAGACCGGAACAAATCGTTTATCAACTTTCAAAATAACGTAAACCTATATTTGTAAATTTTGATTTCATTACGCTACTATTTTGTAACTGAGGCTTTCCTATATCTCTGGAAAAACGTGTTCAAAAATATTGATTCTCAATAGAGAATCAATATTTAAATGGTAGTTAAAAAGGTTGAAAGGTTAAGATTCTGTGACTTCTTAAATAAAAGAACTTAGATATCGTTAGATATATTATTAATACTCGCCGAATAAATATTTTTTATTTTTCAAATATTTTTTCTCTCAGTATATAGTTAAGATTTTTTTCCGGAGATTGCATCTCCGGGAAAGAATATGTCCGAAAATATTAATTTTCAACTTAGTTATGGTAATTTAAAGTTGCCCGTGTCTGACAGACCCAGCTTGCAGCGCATTTTCCAAAAAAATATGAATGCAGGCGGAGGGTTAATGGCCAACGCTGGTCCATGTAGCTCCCGCCGCGGTTTACCGCACGACACAGTAGTCGTTACGCAATTTTTCGCGCCTCCAGACGCGACTATTAATGCGGGAGCGCGCGCGCGCGCGCGGCTCGCTTCCGCGATAATTAATTTCGACGACGCAAAGGAAAACGATTGTTCTGAAAACGAGGCCTCGTCGTTTGATATTCCGCGCGTTACGGCGCGCATCTTCCGGGTGCCGCGGGGAATTTATCCGATGCCGCGGCGTTCGTTCTGTTCGAGGGGAAACGCGCCTTGCCGGCTAAATCGTAAAATTTAATTAATCAGTCGCTGGATAAACCGGGTTCCCAGATGATGCTAACGCGCGCTTCTGGCTGCCATCCAGAATTAATGCACGCGCACCAACACGGCGCCTCGGTTCCGTTTACGATGAGTTCAGTCACGCTCGTGGACATCTAGCGTCGCCAGCGACTCGTACACGCAGTGTACCTCGGCGCGAAGGCTAATTACCAATCTCTATCATGAGCGTTTATCTTGCACAACGAGAGAGAAAGAGAGAGAAATCGCAAGCCGCGACCTCTGCTACGTACGAGTAACGAAGTTACGTACGAGTAAAAAAGAAATAAAGATTTCATTCTTCACGTCGCGTTTTTTAGACTTATTTCACCGTGATTACCGCCCTGCGAACTCACCCGACTCGCGCGACTTACGTCCTCGTTCGTCTCGCGGCACTATCGCGGAAATAGTCAAGGAGGGGCCCCGCTTCCGCGTTCTAACCATGTAAGAAGGTCGCTTCGAAGCTTGGTGAGGTTCGCTCGCGCAACGGCTGCGAAGAACGAGAAGTTTTGTCCGGTGAGCCGGAACGATTTAATTAGTCCACTTTAACGAGATCCCTTTCGGCTTTCTGTCGAGATCGCGGGAAGAAATCTTCGTCAGCGCTTTGCGATCCAAGTTGGTCGAGTTTTACGATTTTCCGGCCAGTGTTGGGCATTAATGAATTAGAGAATGTTTTTTTTTAGATAAAATAATTGACAATACAGTAATCAAAATTCATCAATCGTCATATGTAAAATCATAAATATAAAGAATCAGTATCATAAGATAAAATTAATTATTAATCAAACTTTGATGTATGTAATTTATTAGACACATAGAAAAGTTTTATTCTACTGCTAGAAAAAAGCGTTTACTCTCCTTATTTTAAATAATGGATATCTTCAAGGAAAGTTTTCTTGATATAAAAAAATATCTTAAAATATATTTTTAAAATACACTCTTCACAAATTTTAAAGCAGGTCATTATTATGTATTAAAAAAAATGTATTCTCTCCACGAAAATATCATAAAGCTTTAAGTCGAAAAAAGTTGCTTCGATTCTATGTAGTGTTGGGTATTGATCGATTGTAATTTTCTTTGACTAAAATAATTGATAAATCAATAATAAAAATTAATCGTCATATAAAAAATCTCAAATGATTTTTTCAATTCATGAAATTATTCGTGATTACATATATGACGACTGATTAATTTTGATTTATTGATTTATTGATTTGGCGTTATTATTTTAGTTAGAAAAAATTTTAATCGATTAATACCTGATACTCTAACTCTATGCAGTAAAAGTAAATCAAATTTTTACATTAATTTAATATTACTGATTGAAATGCCGAACTTACTACACTGAGAAAAAAAAATGAACACTTGTTTTTGAGACATGAAGTTTATTTCGGTATATAAAGTTATAAAGTTAAATATATCCCACGTACAAATTCAAATATTTTTTTCTCTCAGTGTAGGATTCAGAATGTATTTTAAACAAATTTGATACTAGTGATATGAACATTTATTCTGCGGATATATAAACTTCTAAAATACTTGAAACAAGCATAACACTTACTCAAATGCATTATCTATTTTTCTTCGTGTACACTGATTAATAATTAATTTCATCAGTCGACTAAATTATTCGTGATCACATATATGGTGATCACATATATGGTGATTGATTGTGAATTTTGATGATTGATTTGCCGATTATTTTAGTCGGAGTAAATCTTAATCGGCCTCCAGGTGGCCGTCACGTCTCCCTCGGTCTAGACGCGGCTTGCCAAGATAGACAAACGCGCGAAACTCGCGGGGGGAGAAGGTGGGAGGGAACGATGAGGGGACCGCGATCCAAACGGAGGAAGAGAGAGAGACTCGAGAGTCTATTTCCAGTGCACTTGTTCGTCGCGCGCTCGTACAAGTTGAACGAGCGTGTACACGCGTATACAACGTTTACGTGTTCGCCGTCGCGGCGGCTGATTCGCCACCCCGCATTCATCCGAGATCGGCAACCTCTCCGCGCCTGAAAGCACAGGGGATTATTTATAACGGCCACTTTGGCGCGCCGCCTTGTTTCAAGACCCGCTCTGATATTCGATTATTATCGATTACGTACAATTAACCGGCGGTTCTTAGATGTGTCTGCCCGTCGGCCTCAATTTGGCGTCGCTTTCTTTCCTCTTCCTCCATCGGCGGCGCCCTCTCCTTCGCAGAAACTCGATATTATCTTGATGGAATTATCGTCGTGCCGTAATGACGTTTCGAGAGCCCACTAATCGATCGACCGGTCAGCAAGCATTGCCGTTACTCGTTAATGATTATATTCAACGTAAGTTTTATTGTATTCGTCATTTCAAGCTGTATCGATCCTGAGGTCCGACCGATTTTCTTTATAATGTGAACAGATTTTTGTGTTCATTTCGCGAAAATCCTTCTCAAATTTGAACAAGTCCCAATTATTGGGTTAATCAAGAGATTTTTTACATTTCCTGTTTTCATTTCTTTTTTTTTTTATAAAAATTACAAATTTCGGATTTTTTTGCGTTAACACACACATTTCCAATACGCTATCACGGTGTCTACAGCTCCCTAAAATATTTTAAAATATTTAGTTTTAATTAAAATATTTTATTCGTGAGTGTCATATTCGAAAGTATCAACGCGACTACGTTGCCGGAATTTTTAAACGCGCAAACCATGAGACAAAATAAAACGCGACCTGCACTACGCGAGGGACGAGGGTATATTGCGAGAACTCCCCTGGCTTTTCTTGCAGGACTAATTGCTTGCGAAGGCGCCCTTAGCCTTCTCGCCTCGTGCAAGTTTCACGCGTGAATAAGCGACGGCTGCGCGCGAGAACTGTGCCAACTGCCAACTATTATGTAAGGCATCGTGACTCCTCCGTCTACTTCCTCCGTCTCCCGTATTTTCTGTCTGCTCTTTTGCTACTTGTATTTTGCATGGTCGCGTGTGTGTCCCCGCCGTGGTATTCCAAACAGAATGTCCCGACGAGCGTGCCTAGACATGCTTTTGCACTGCAGACGATGAGAACACGAAAAATTGAGCACGCGCATAGGTGAAAGAGACGCGTTTGCCTTGAAAAATATATAGAGAATCGTTCTTTCGATTATAAGGGCTCACAGGACTCTGAAAAGAGTAAAAATTTGATAAAATTTGGGGAGATGTAGAGAGCTATAAATTAATAGCAGTATGAATTTTTCTTTTTATATGTATCTACCAAGCACATTCAACAATATTTGTAATTAAAAAATTACATTTAATAATGAATATTAATATCACTTCAATTCTGTTCTGCAAAAGAATTATGCTTCAACGGTAACTATCCTGACCTCAACAGGAGTAATTTGAAATCAGTATTTATACATTCTTTTTATTCGTTAAGGTTATGGTTATCGGTTCATGCGAATGTTGGGAAAAACAATACTGGAAAATAGGTATTATAAAAATTAAATTTAATCACATCTATTTTTTACAAAATTTGTAAGATAAATAAATGAAAGTGGTTTTGAAATGCAAAAAGCTTCCGCAAATTGATATAAACAATTATGATAAACATTTGTATCAAACATTAAGTTTATCGAACAAACTGTCTTCAAGTTATCGTAGTTTTAAAAAACGCTATTTTGAAAATAACGCGTTTAAAGTTTTATAATCAATTTTCTTTCAATTTTTTATTGTAAAATATGTTTAATAGACATATGTAATAAAAAATGTATGCTCCCATTAATTTACAACTTTTTACAACTGTCTAAATTTTACTTAATTTTTACTCCTGTGTGACAGGGTTTTCGTTAACCTCTAATGCATCTAACTTTCAACATTTTTGTTGTTGTGGCCTTTGAATACGAACAACCAAACTAGTTAATAGCTAAAACTGTTTGTTTATTTTGGAGGAAGTAAGACAGATATATGATTAAACTATTAGCTAGCCATTCGGTTGATACAAACGTGTCTTAAACTTTCAACACGGGATGTTAGCGTTCAGCAGAGAGAGCTGCTTTGCAATTGTTGTAAAATTCTTGAATCTAATCGGTGTATGCTCTTAATCTTGGCTGAATCTGAAAGCATGTACCAATCAGACACGAATTGTACAACAGCTGTAAAGCGGCTTTCTCTGCTGAATGCAGCCATTGTATAAGCACATACTGAATGCATACATACATTCTATGTTGGGAGTTTAGATATTCGTATTAAAGACTAAAACAACAATAAGAGCGTCTAGGATTAGGTGCGTTTCAAGACATTGATATTTTTACTTTGCACGTTGAAGCGAACGAATGATGCGAGAGAGGACATCGAAACGGCCTCTTGAGAGTAATCGACGGAGCGGCCTTTTCAATATTCACGGTAGCGCACTTCATAATGAGTAGTTTCTTACGTATGGGATAGTTTGAGAAGTTTTCCCGCCGCGAGTTCAACTTCTCCGTAACGACTTTCCCCGGGTCTGTAATGTCTGTGATCTTTTTGTACTTCACCGTGACTTAAGGCATGATTTTCGAAAGCAAAGTGTGAAAGTCTGACGATAGATCGTCTCCGGTTCTTCGAAAATAAAACTTCTATTCGTCGTCACACGATTATTTTATAAAAATATTTGAGTCGTGTACTAGTCATTTTTTCTCGACGGAATTTCGCTGATGCAAGCCACCTACGGGAACAACACCTTCGAAGTGGTTCTAGATTTTCGACACCCACGCGCACGTGGAAGTATCACTCGTCCACGCTCGGATCTCGAGGTCGTTGTTTTCTTTATTTACACCGTGGAACATATAGAACGTTCATCGTGGCATAAGGCGAGTCAGCTCATACCACGAATTGCCCGCGCCACTTACGAGCTAACGGTACGTTAGTGTCCTGCGAGTTTTCCATCGCGCAAATAAACGGGATTTTCCGCGTCAAAATTCGCCGCTTCGGACGATTCATCGAGTGTGGAGTTAAAGGAAACATATTTTCAGTTTCTTTTCGCTCATCATATTCTCTTACCTTGCTCGTGTCGATATGTTGTAACCCGAAAACCAGTTCATTGTCAAGGACCACTGGCCGCGGTATCTAGTTTTTCCCCGCGCGTGGGTAGGTCTCGTCGGGTCTCCTACGCAGAAGGAAACAAACGGTAGTTGCTTCTTTCCTATCTCCGTGCTGTTCTCAAAGAGAAGCGTCTGCACACGCCCACTCCTAGTTTCTAGATGTTATAGAGGTTGTTTACCGTTGCAAATTGTTCTCTTCGCCTCGTCTTTTCGCCAAGTCGCGCACCGTCTCGTCGATATTGCCACACGCGGTTTTGATCGGCGGCGGAATTTTTACAGCGTCGCCTGCCTCTCCTCGACGCTCGCAAAACGTCCATCAAATCCTTGTCGAAGCGAGTAAACACGTTAATGTACCAAGAGATATTTGATCATCCACGAAGGAAAGCGTCCATTATCTGATGCACTCTCATGATTATCGCGAGTCAGTCGATGATGGGATCAGTACAATTCTTTTAATTGCATCGAGGTGAAAAGCGAATATACTGTATTGAATTAGTTATTAAATTTACAATGTGCAATAATGTAAACTTCTTAGTGCAACAACAAATTCACCAAAGTTACACTTAGATTTCCATATTGAATTTTGTATAAGATATTATTCTAAATAAATTTCAGTAACTTCTTTTGTATTTCTATTCTAAATAAACGAGCGTACGCAAATTTGATAGCGACCTTACTAATCGATTTGGCTGCGTGCCTTATAAGCAGCTCGTATTTAATCACATATGAGGAAATAGAGATACGAGAAAAGTTATCAAAATTTATTCAAAACAATATAAAATGTTGTATGAAAATCGCAGCATAACTTTTAATATATTTTTGTTGCTGCAGCAATATAACAACATTAATGCATGATATAAATTTAATGATCATCTCAAATTGCAATATAATTACAATATATTTGCATTCAATAGTTTCAATATATTTGTTTTATAAATATAATTAACAAATTTTTATTATATTTATGAAGCCAATATACTGTATAATAAATGTCTGCAGATATTCTGTACATAATAATCAATTGTATCGCGTCATAATAATTACGAAAGTCTACTTCTCCAATAAGATAGACAAGTATAAATTCAAGCAAAAGTTCTCAACAATAATTTTATATACTAGTCGATTTGTAAAGGTTGTGTACCTTGTGATGTAGCACTCACATTTGTCACATTGAATGACGAAATAGAAATATGAAAAAAATAAGAGAAAAGTTTTCAAAAAATTTGTTCAAAGTAATGCCATGTAAAATGTAATATGGACACCTGTGTGTAGTTTTTGGTAAATTTATTGTTGCGTCAGTGTAACAAAAAATTTACATTATCACGTGATGAAAATTTAATGGATAATTATAGAATAGTATATTTACCTAATATTACAAAAATGTAACTAAAAAAGCGCTAGAGTTTCCATCATTGATCGCAACGATTACGAAAGTCTGTGTGGGCCTCATGTGAATCACTCGTGAGAGGCGCAATCTTTACAAATCGACTAGTAAAGTCGCTGCCAAATTTACTTATACCTGTTTGATCACGAGGACGGGGCTATCGCGCGCACGTACCTGGCGAAATTAAAGCGAACTACCGATTCGAATCTCACCGCTCGGTCCCTGTTTGTTCTGTCTGGACGATTGCTTCCTTCCCTCGCGAACGCATAATCGGATCTCGAATCTAGGATGTCGTGTGCACGCGCCCAGGCAAGCGAGACGGATCGTCAGAGGGCAGGTCGCGCAAACTGGTTTCTGATCAAACGATCGAACCAGTTTAGCGTACTAGACGAAGACCGATCTTCGTGCTCGACCGCGAGGAAATAGGACGGTGGGTCAGTCCGTCCGTGATTTTTCCGTTTCTGTCCCTAGACTGCTGGTAATATTTTCTATATTTTTAGTGTTTCTTACGATGTCCATCGTCCTCATTTTCCCAGCCGCCCGTGACTTCATTGTTTCTCTTACTTCCCTCTCTCTCTCTCTCTCTCTCTCTCTCTCTCTCTCTCT
>NW_022639545.1:249147-253147 GCF_010583005.1 Odontomachus brunneus
CTCTCTCTCTCTCTCTCTCTCTCTCTCTCTCTCTCTCTGTCTGTTTCTCTTGTCGTGTCTCGTCTCGTCGTTTTGTGCGGGGCGTTCATTTCCTACGGTTAGGAAGTTATTTTTCCTCGCGGGATGAAAATCCGTGTAAGTTTAATGGCCCAGGTTATCTCGAAAACTTTCTCTCGCACATACCCAGTGGATCCTCCCTTCTCCTCGTCGCGTGAATTTCGAAGTTTGATTTTTTCGCATTTTCTCGCCGTGCCGGCGAGGACGCCGGAGGAAGGACGACAGCTACCTGGCTCGTTGTTTCCTTCGGACGGACATTATCGCGATATTTTCCCGGCGTTTCTCGCCGTGCATCGCGGCGGCCGTAGTGCGTACGGTGTTTCCCTCGCAATTTCATCGTCTCGACGGTTTCACGCTCGCGCGCCCGGCAACACGAAGATAAGTCTGTATTTCCGATTCTTCGGAGTATCATTGGATCATCGAGATCAGATAGAACATTTCCTGGGTGCGCCAGGTCGAGCCGGGCTTATGTTCTTGTAGCTCCTCTCTCTCTCTCTTTCTCTCTCTCTCTCTCTCTTTCTCTCTCTGTTTCTCTCTCTCTCTGTTTCTCTCTCTCTCTCTCTGTTTCTCTCTCTCTCTCTCTCTCTCTCTCTCTCTCTCTGTGCGAGACCGCCTTTATCTGCCTGCCGATGCAACGTAGCGACGCTCGTTTATTCCCCTACATAATGGAAACCGATTCTTTCGTCTGTTTGCCGCACAGACACCTCGCTTCGATTTGCGTGACGCACGGTAAACCATGAATGTACGGTATGACCACGAGATAAATTTCTAGTCAGCGTTGCTGAAATGGCAGACAGTCTACGCCGACGACCGAAAGAAAGAGACGCCGCGATTGAGTTACCTTTTATGAGATATTCCTCCTCCTTCTTGTGATATCACTTAGAAAATATTGAGCTATGTCAAAGCAATTTCAGATTCTTCAAATAAAATAAAACGATTGTTTTTTTGTGCTGTTATAATTTTGCGAAACAATGCGCATACGTAGTGAATAATATCATTCTACTGCTGAGAAGAACGATTACTCATTCTACTTACCACTTATTAAGCATTAGTTATCTTCAACAAAGAATATTTTCTCTTGATAATAATATTAAAATGTATTCATAACAAAAATTTTAAAGAAACTCACTGTGTCAGTCAAAAGAAGAATTTATTCTCTTTTTAAGAGGGTTATGCAAATTCATCGAAAGAGAAGTTGATTTAACTCTACATAGTAAGTAAACCGAACATTTGTTTTCGTTTAATTCTGTTGATTAAAATACTAAAATTCATAGGATATTTCAAAATATATTTTGAGTAAATTTGATACTTCTGTGATAAATTGATGATAAGCTTGCGGAATGCTTGAAACA
Organism: Odontomachus brunneus; assembly: GCF_010583005.1. Taxonomy (NCBI): domain Eukaryota; kingdom Metazoa; phylum Arthropoda; class Insecta; order Hymenoptera; family Formicidae; genus Odontomachus; species Odontomachus brunneus. The sequence continues at coordinate 250,557 of NW_022639545.1, forward strand.
AATAACATTTATTCCAATACAATATTTTTCTGTGTGCGTGTGTGTGTAATGGCTGGAAAATCGCACATCAAAATGATGCACATATTATTGTATTAAATTGTAATATCCGCGCGTGTAAAAATACCAACATTTTATTTTACCTGAAAAATCCGAAATTGCTTATCACACAACCCTATATATCAGGATGCCAATAAAAATATTCGAGTAATATGATAACACCGAGAGAAGCTTGTGCCATACCAATTACAAAAATAATAGCCGTACATACCAACTAAAAAAGAAATGGCGAACGAAAAATTATACACGAGCTTGATTATGGCTTGCATAATTTTATGAGGAACAAGTTGCGCGCGATGAAACGTCTGGAGTGTTGGCAAGGTTGACTTTATCGGAAGAATATCCTTCTGCACAGCACGCTGTTGTGGCTGAAGTTGCGCGACAAATAAGGACAGTGGCGGAACGGACGGGAAACTTTCGTGGGCATCTTTTCTTATCGTGCTAGACGTCGATTGTGGACGGGCAACGAGACGAGACGAAATTAGCGGAACCAGCGGCAAGAGCGTGCTATCGATCGTAAAGCGATTCCACGCTTGCCTCCTTTGTCGTGCCATGCATTCGCCATGAGACGGCCGTCTCTCCGCTTGTGGCGCATGTTTGTGCTCTTATCGCGCGCGTGAGCGCAGTGACATTCGCGAGCGAGACTCCCGGTCGCATCAGCAACAGCACATACTGGTCTCCGGCAAGCGTGGCTCCCGGGGGTTGTCGCACAGCGGTGGAAGAACGCGGTCGGGGGCAGGAGGCGGCTGCTCGGGGATATTCGCGAACACGAACCGACGCGAACATGCGTACAAAGGCCGTTGCGTGAAACTGGAGACGTTGCTCTTTATGCAGAAGACCAATCTGCGAGCGCGTCCGACTACCGGACAGAAGCTGAACATATCAAACGCCCTGCTCGTGAGCGGCTCGCGCGAGCTTTTCGCTCTGTCATGAAAGCCCGACAGCGGAAGAAACGCCGCCGAGTGAAAGTCCTCGCGTTTCACAAGCACAAGTGATATCTGCACGATACCGTATCACACGAGCCATTTCGTGGTGGACGGACTTTACGTGCACCGCGAATGTTTCGAGATGATCTCGGCTTGGGTCGAAACTGTGCGCGCGCGCTGAAAATATCCTTCCGCCGTAAATAAATGGCGGTGTCGTTTGCATATTCAACGGTCCGTCTATTATCCGATCTCGCTTCGCTTTTTTGCGTTCAATATTGCGTCACGAGGTTGCGTAATCACGGATGAATTATTGTCGGCAGGTTTGGGGACGAAATTTTTATTTCTTCTTTTTTTTTTACATATTCTTTGCACGTAAACGTTCGGACAACGCGGATAAAAGAATGCTTGAAAATGTATTCGTATAAACATATAAAATTTATTTACAGAAATAAACTTTATATGTCCCACGAGTAAGTTTCCAAGTATTTTTTCTCAGTATAGAAATTTGTCCCAAAATTCTGATCAGGCTGATCTCAGTCAGTTATCCATTTTATATAAGATGATGTTTTATCAGGTCTTAATTAGTAATTCTCATTATTAGTACCACGGAGAAGATTGTTATGGTTGCTACATTCACATTCTTTAGTAAGAAGATATGATTAGTAAAAAGATTTATGGGAATTCAAGTTATAAATAGATACTGCATTGAACATTGTTATTTTATTGTTACATGCCGATCTATACAGTTCTCACAGCCACAATTCTCATATTCACTGTTAAGGGGATGCTGAAGCTGAAAACTTTACCGACAGAACACTGACATTTTTCTGCAAAGTTTACGTTGTATTGGTTACACAGAATTACAAATGCTTTTACGCAATGAAAGTACGTGCAAAGATAAATTGGAGCATTGCTTGATGACAAAAACGAACAAAAAATTTTTAATATAAAATCTCAATTTGTCAGTTAGCGTAATATTTACCTAATCCAAAAGTTTCGCAGCTTGTACATGTCGAAAGTGTGGATGCTCTAAACAGAAAAATTTTGAAGAACATTGCTCTACCTTCGCATCTGCCTTTAAAAATATCGAAAAAGTTGTACACATATATGGTTAGGTTTTCTGTTGAATATAGTAAAACAAAGCAACATACATTCATGTAAATTCTGTATATACAAGAAATACAAAAAGGATAGCGTGATTATGTTAGTGACAATCGTCTTTGCATTATCGACATTGTTCGAGTTCGTCATCGACTCCAGCATCCCCTTAAATTAATTGAACTTGCTGTTCAAGTAACTCTCGTGTAACAATCGAACAATGCCTTGTGCAAATGTAAATTGTTCAATGCCTTCGTGTAAAGTTGTCTCAAACGAAAAAAATTGTTGTCTCTCTGTTGCGGTCTGCAAAACGAATATATTAAGATAAAAAGATACTTGGCAATTGATTTATGAGATATAAAGTTTATTTTTATGAAACAAAGTTCATTTCTGTGAAATAAACTTTTATTTCACATAACCATTTTTATGTGTGTGGAACATATATATATATATATATATATATATATATATATATATATATATATATATATATACCACACACACACACAT
>NW_022639545.1:255211-258203 GCF_010583005.1 Odontomachus brunneus
TTTACTCTTGTAATGCGGTTCTTGTACTCAAGTTTAAAAATTGTTTAAAAATAGTTAGAGGCCGGAACTCTTGCTAAAACATATCAGGAACTATAGAGCACTTCGAGAACTGTAAAATAAAATTATCAAAATAATTTTTTTTTAATGTTGCGGTGCCGTGGTAAGTTGGCACCTCATATTTTAAAAAATTCATTTTTTTTATTAATTCGACGGAACTATTGCTATAACCTATCAGGAACTATAGAACTATTGTGGGTGCAAATGGAACTCATGTCAAAACTTGCGGTGCTAAAAAATGAGGTGCCAACTTCACGCACGCTAGAATGATTTGCTATTCCCGTTTATAATTATTTCATAAATGATGCGTTAAAGCCCATTTTGATCGTGATTTATAAAATGAGACGTTAAAAAAATTGCATGCAATGAAGAAATTGCACGATGTTTATCGACGATAATGTCACCACGAAATTTCCACGAAATTCCTTCAACGCTAAATGCAATATTCTTACATGTGTGGAGAGAATGTGTTATAATTTTTTTTTCATATTAATTCTTTTCAATTTTATTATGTATCTAGCAGTGCACGTACGAATAGACTGTTAGTAAGATATATCTTGATTTTATTAGAAATACAGCTAATTTTTTAACAACGTATTTCAGTTTCTAAAATATAAATAGCACATGTAAAATGAAAATATAATGAATTATTGCGAAATGTCCATTTATTCCTCGGTTGTAAAATTCTATTATTATTTTTATTATAAAATTTTATGTTATAAAACAGTATTTTATATATATATATATATATATATATATATATATATATATATATATATATAAATTACGTAAAAGCGCAGAATATTACTAACAATTCTCGAAATCTTAATTACGTCGCAAACAATGCACACTTAAAAGTACAATTAGATGCGTAGAAGTACACTTTAGATGCGACAGTTCGTAAGATGGAATGTTAAGAGAAATTGCAAAATTGGCACGCAACGACGAAATTGCACGATGTTTATCGGCGATGATGTCCCTTGAAATTACCGCAGGGCCAAACTGAATGGCCCAACTGTTTCGTATGATTTACCCTTGTCATTGAGCCATGCCCTCGCTATCCCACGAACCCCCTCGTGAATCGCATCCCTCGGCGCGCAGAAATTCCCGCAAGAGGGATGACTCATCTTCACGATCGATTGTCTCTCAAAGTGAGAGGAAGTGGTTAAGAAAATGCAATCTAGACTTACGCACGTTATCCATCCTGTTATTTACGCGTCTCGGGCGCGGATAAATGTCGATGCCTGACTACAGAGGAAGTCACGGCGCGTAATCGCAATGTGTATTTCCAAGACAATCGCTCTTGTTTAGATCCGCTCACGTTAATTCGATCGCGTAACAAGCGGAACACTTTTTTTGCATTACGCTATCCGTCCTTTCGCAATGGGCTGCGTTGCAACACGCGCTTCACAGTTGTGGGTTTTATATAATAAGCGCGATCGTGTTTTTTTTTCTGAACATCAATGCTTCTATTCTTTCGTATAGAAAAGACAATGAATAAAATGAGCTGATGTAGTTTAAGAAATGTAATATGAGTTATACTTACGCTTTTTGGAGAATGTTGACGAAATTCACCTTAAAGAGTTCAAAATAAGTTACTTTAATAATAATTCAGCTATAGTGACGATTTTGTTCCAATTATTTAATTACTTATATTATAATTCAGGTTTTATCATTTTTTTTTTTACTAGAAACATTTTAGAAATGCTGAATCTACTATAGCGAAATCAATATGCTTTAACAATTGAAAAAGATGGTCAATTTCTTATTCGAAGAATCTTAAGACTCATTAGTATATATCTGCATACACTGTACAGTTTTAAGGGTGTTAAAGTGGCTAATAGTGAACTTCCACCATTCTCTAGAGATTCTATTAAAGAACTTCTTATAATGAAATTTCTGGTGTTTTACTTTGAAGTGTTTCCTCAGTTTCAATAAGAGGGAGTTATGAAACCCTAAACTACAATACAAATAATTGAATAATTGGAAATTGTCCCTAACCTATTATTAAACGTGATTAATCGAAAGGTTGCTATCCTAGCAACGAATAAGTTATTAATATTATCAAGTGAATTCAAGGCAAATTTTGACCACTTTCCCACGAATATAGACAGATAAAGATGCTATCATCGTATTCATAAAAAATATAAGATTACACCTACAACTTACGTTACAATTTCTAAGCCAAAATCCGCTCATTTTACTCATCGTTCTTTCCCAAGATTTTCCCAGTTGCAGTATAAATTTTTATTATCAAAATAGGTTATCTCACTATGATCAATTATGAATCCTATTCATTCTCCAAACATGGATTTGTTTAGAATCTCTGTTCAGAATCGAAACAAAAATACTATGGCAGCTCATGTTTTCTTTCAGTCGGTATACTTTTATCTGTTGATTATCATGTTAATATGGTATTAAATAGAGGATCCCATTTTTATATCAACTGTTGTATTGAATAGCATAAAATATCAAAAAATAAAATATTCTTGAAACACTGAGCGCATTTTATTAAATAATGAAAATTATTTAGGAAATCAACATATTTTGTTCAATTCTAACATAAAATGAAGACCAAATGAAAAATATTTGGGGAAAATTGGGGTCCCTTTGGATTTCCTCACTTAGGATCGCGTATTTGAAACATTACACTGCCATCATTATTATGAGAAATCGGGCCGAATCCCAGTTCCACGAAATTTTCTACGCGGCCTGAAGCGCAATAAAAATCGTCTTCTATTTTATTGTACTCTAGTATATCGGTAGTTCACTCTTCCCTAGGAAGAGGAGGTGAAAATCGCACGAAATCGTTCGTACGTCCGGAAGCAATTTCTCTCTCTTCTCTCCTCTCCTTCGTCTTTTTCTCTCTCTCTTCTCCTCTCCTCCGTCTCTCTCTCTCTCTCTCTCTCTCTCTCTCTCTCTCTCTCTCTCTCTC
>NW_022639545.1:258938-286001 GCF_010583005.1 Odontomachus brunneus
TCTCTCTCTCTCTCTCTCTCTCTCTCTCTCTCTCTCTCTCTCTCTCTCTCTCGCGCGCGCGCGCGCGAGAAGTAAATATATTTGTTTTACCGCGTTGCCGAGCAATCTTGTTTCTGTCAGGCCTGCGAGTACGTGCGCATTTCAAAAACATGGAAGGGGTGGGAAAATGGGCGGCTGTTCAGCTCTCGTGACGCTGTTTTCGGAACATTCCGAAGCTCCGGATGTGACGTCAGGCCGAGAGCGTGGAAAATCGCGGAAAACGTTTTGTCGTCCTTGGTGGCGGCGAGAGTCGTCGAGGATTTTACCTAGCCGCGAGGAAGAGGTGGAGGAGATCGAGGACGAGTAAGAGTAGGAGCCTGGTCCGGAACGAGGGAGGAGAGACCGGGCTGCAAAGGGGGTTATACAAAGGGGTGGAAGCGGGCAGAGGCAGAGGGAAGCATGATCGATACCGCGGGAGAAGAACGTCTGGCGATTCCCGCCATTTCGTCACGAGTCGCGCGAAATTTCCATTCACGTTGAGCGTGTATCGCCGACAAACCGGTGCAGACTGTTATCGCCATTTTGTCATCCTTGAAAATCCTTTGGTGGGCGTTTCATTACTTCGTCAAACTGCGATCGCGACCGCGACTGACGGTGTAACACGACTGCATTCTTGATCTCTAATTAACTGTTGATTAGATCCATTAAGTCGGCAGACTACCGCGTCTGCGTCTCTTTTATAGATCGCAGCTCTGTTCGTAACGTAGACGGAGCACTAAAGTTAGCCAAGTTCTACGAATTAATCGACACACCGCAGTAACTGGCCATAAATCATATAAGTTTATCGCTCGCGCTGGTTTATCGAATGCAACCACGAACTCTTGCATCGGACGCAACTCCATTTTTTCGCGGCAGATCTTTCTTAATATATTATATATATTTCCCGGATAATTATAAGATATTTTTCTCGAGACAGTTCGGTGATCTATCATCTTTTCTTTAGAGAGTGTAAGCATAGAACAATTGGCCGATTCTCGAGTACATGAGGAAAATTTTACAATGGAAATCACTATAGGATTTTGTAACCGAGGAATAAATCGACATTCTGTAGTAAATTATACTTTTACTTCTCATGTATTAATATTTCAAGAGCTGTAAAAAACAATTTTAAAAAATTTGCTATATTCTTAACGAAATTTATTATGTTCCTTAACAAGACAGACTTTACTGACAGTTTATTCCTGCATTAAAGGAAACATATAGTAAAAAAATGAAAAAGAATATTTATATGAAAAAAAATCTATAATATATTCTTGTATACATGTAGATATATCTTGTAGACACGTGTACACATACATACGCGGAGAGAATTTTAGTAAAAATTATTTCAGAATCTTGTAACTGAGATAAATGAGATAGATTTGCAATAATTTATAATATTATCCTTTCATTTCATATGTGATTTATATTTTAAGAACTGAAATTTAATTTACTTAAGCAAAAGTTAACGTAGCAAATTTTTAATGCTATTTAAAACAAAATTTTTTACTATACTATTATACAATATTATATATTATCATAATATTAAAGTAATATAATATATTAAGAATTATTATAATATCTATTTTATATATTTATTTTTTGTTTATGTATATTATATTCTACTATATATTTTTTATTAATTTTATTGATTTAATTGATTTGATTTTTTTAATTTTATATGAAATTTAGTAAAATATATTATTATACTGTCAAAAGTTTTTAATCCTATTAAAAATTTTGCTATGTTCCTTAGCAATTTGCAACATAGATCTTATTGACAGTCTATTATTGCACTATCGAAATAAAGTAAGATTGAAAGGAATTTGTATATATACAGTCTGTCAAGTAAAAGCATGGTCGGCCTTATTCACAAGTAAAAGATATCGCCTTAAATGTTTCGTGAGTCGATAAAGGGAATCTTTGTCCTTGATACATTGTCAAGAAAGATTCAGTTGTCGTTGATTTTTTGTAAGAGAAACACGTTAAGCGCCATGAGTGCCAAATAGTAACGTGTCGCGCTACGAGGTTGTACTCTTTTGCGTCCACCCGAAAGATCTGAAAATGTCGCAATCAGCGGCTGCTAAATACATGAGAAAGTCAAAAACATTCGTACAGAAGTGGGTGCACCGATACAATGGCAAAAAAATGTCGATGATTTACCGGAACGTGGCTCGATTGACAAATTTGATCGAAAGCATGCCTCGAAGATGCCAGGTAATTATCGACGCCAGTGGTGATTGGACGCATTATTAACATAATTGCATCTTTGTTCTGATTGAGTACAATGCATATATGTATTTGAAAATTTTGTTCACTAATTTTTTTATAAATTAACCCGACCACGTTCTTACTTGACAGACTGTATATTTATGTATGAAAAGAACTATAATATATATTCTCTCCGTGCGCACACAGATGATTTGAAAACGACGGGGAAACGTGCGAATAGATTTCATCTTGGCATTTTGCACTTTTCACATCGGCAAATGTGACGTAACTTCTGTATTGGGAAAAAATCTTTTCTGGCCGAAGGTTTCATTCGTAAACAAAAATATTTCGCATCGATTTCTCCTTGGTATGAGTTTCGTGTGTGTAGCTTGGCGGTTTGATATATCATTTATTCCATTATTCCGAGGCGCATCGTTGCATCCGATCGCGACTCGGAGCCGATAGCGAGCAACGACAACCAGGATATTGAATTTCTCTATGAGACCGTGCGATCTCTCTCCCGGGAGCGCCACGTTCTCGTATCTACGTGACCACTGATACCTAGGAAAGGTTACGAAGTAATCGAAAAACGATAGTTCCTTCCATATTGACAATCCCGGTGAAAGAACCGACACGACTATCCCATCGCAATTTTAAAATCGAGTCAACTTGTAGGTTACGAGACTTCGCATTTGGTCGCCCCGCGAGGAAGGTGTCAGGAAAGCAAATGCAATTTATCTCAAAAAATATAATCTTATCCTTAGCGGAAGCATTCTCTTACAGTATATTGACTCCAAGAGAGGATTCTTCTATAAACCAAAAGGAAAATACTCTAGCAATATAAAATACTTTAAAAAGAAGACTTTAATTGCAAGATCATATTTCCTGTAATCCCAAATTTCAAGCGAACATTTCTACTGAAAGGGTATTTCTTTTCTAAGGAAAAGTAGTCTATCAATAAAAAATCTACTAGATATTGTTCCAACTTGAATCCATTTTTTTCCACTTGAATCAAGAGCAATATATTTACTTGAAGTAGAATGCGCGATACGAGAGACGCGTAAGATCTGTACTGTAAATAAAATTTCTCTAACTTTAAGAATATTGTGCTTAGAATATTTTTCTTTTGATTTTAAACAAATGTTTTTGAAGATTCTTCAAGACATTTAAAAGAGTTCTGCTAAGGATGAAATTATTTTCTTTGGGTGAATAATTTCCTCTCTCAAGGAACGTTTAGTTTTACGTTATCTCAATTTACGACGATGATTTAACTTATAATTAGAGAGAGAATAGAGAAGAGAGATACAAGTTAGGTTAATAAGGGAATTAGCTTAGACGGATAAGAATTAGGAAAATCCGTAGAACACACGCGGGAAACGCAATCTACTTAAGGTAGCACGGAGTATATTGGATTTGCAAATTATTCGTTAACTCATGAATATGTTATTTAGTAAAGTCCTGTCAAGCTGTTTCCCCGAATAATGTCATTCAAGTACATGCATCTGATCAGATATGTACATCAGGGAACAACGTGCGATATATGCTCCCGAACGGCTCAGGATTATAAATTCTAGAGCGTGTACGTTCGCGTACATAGTTTCGGTAGTACACGAGTATGTTCGCATCGAAGATTTAAGTCCGCGACTATGAAACTTGCATTATTAATACCTCATATTATTGTGCACCACTCTTGATTTACGCAATAAGAAAGAGTGTTGTTGAATCAGTAGAATTGATCAACGTAATTGGGATCAATTTTCTTGATTCAATGACAATGTTATTGAAACTAATATTATCGAATAGGGTTATGTAAAAAATAATTTCGGATTTTCCGGTTAAAATGAGGCGCTTATATATTTTCATGTCGTTATAATTTTGTAAATGAAAAAAGAAAGTAAAATACAAGAGAGACCATAGCTCAAAATGTCATATATATTGCCTCACAAAATTAGAGTCCGAAATACAATTGTTTTATTTTACCCGAGAAGTCCGAAATTACTTATTACACAACCTGATACTTTATTGTGATAACTCGAGTATTAACTTCAGTAGCATTGTTGTTGAATCAGTATTTAAGATTTACTCCAACTACGGCGCTATTGACCATTTTTATTGATTCAACAGCACTTTTTATTTCATGAATAATTAACGCGCAAGCCATTGTGCGATTGGTGCGAGAAACACCCTCGCAAATTGTGCTGTTAATTTGCTAATATTCTCCCTATTACTAGAGAGAGAGAGAGAGAGTTGCTTCTGGCTCTCTAAATCGTTCTGGTTCTCTAAATCATGCTTGATTAATTTCTTGATTATTATTAAGTGAATTTCTCAAGTCAAAATTAGGACAACATCCGCCATTTGTAGGAAGCAAGTGAATGAGTGAGTGAGAGAGAAACTGCAGCATGCTTCGTCATCAGTCTAAGAGAGAATTCACACCTTGGCAGAAAAGCAGAAAATAGGAAGGCAAAGGCCAATCAGAAGTCGTGTTGGTAGAAAAGCTGAAACTGTCGACTACTATGTGATTACTAGCGCGAGTTCTGATTGACTTCCGCCTTTCTATTTTCTGCTTTTCTGCCAAGTCGTGAATTTTCCTTTAGAACTTCTCATTCCCACCAGAATTTCTCTCTCACTTCCACTCAAGTCACCTGAGAATAGCGGACAGAATACAGACCAATCAGGAATCATCATGTTTTGTCTCTGACTCTAGAGGAGTGCTAATTATTATTGAATATGAATAACATCTAACAATGAAAGTGAGAAATAATGAGAAATATAAGCAAGAGATTTTCAGATTATGTCTTTATGTGTATACTAAAGAACCTAAAAGGATAAGATTGATGAGGTACGACTTCGGCGACTCACGCCTATGTCCGGCTACGGCGCCGTGCTATTATTTTCACGAGAGCGTCCGACGTGGTGGTGAAATTCGCAATCCCATGCAACGCGAATCGATACTGCGGCTCACTACGCGCGATCGTCGGCGACACGTGCAGAATCGATCCCTAATGACAGCATTTCGCGGAGGTGTGCACGCAAATACGACGCATAATCGTGGATAATACGTGAGCCCCCGTTTGAATGACGGAGACCACGCGACGTCTATGGCGGTCTGATAGAGTGGATAGAGTGTCACCCCCGCCCTCCCCCCTGTCCTCCCCCGTACAGCGTCGGTGCGAATCCATGGCGCGGATTCATCCATCAAACCCATCGCTGGCAAACAACATTCTACGGCCAGAAACGTTCGGCGGGATGATTGCGCCCCCGGCTCGCGCAGCCGCTCTTACCACACCATGATCTGTCTACATAATTCATGAATCTCTTCGAAAACGCCCAGGGCGATACTCCCCGTGGTAGGTAGATCGTAATTTCGGTGAGTGCGCGGCGCCTTACATCCAGGTGGGTGGTGGCGGCGGCGGCGGTCGTCTCGGGAAACGTCGAGAGCGGGGAAGTCTTCTTGATTCCCTCGATTGAAGGAAAATCCGTTGCATCGATCATCCGCGAAGATCGCGGCGTTTCCGCCCAACCGGCTCGCGCGTATTTCTCACGGCGACTTCTCCGTTACATCATCGAGAGTCAGCGAAACAGCGAATTCCGTCTCCTCTCTTGCCAAACGCGTGAGACACGTGTGCGCGGGACTATAAATAGAAACGAAAACGTCGCGCGTAGATCAATGCTGCGTAATGCGATTCCAGTCTGCGATTTTCGTCGATTCCCTTGCGACTCGCGGGAGAGAACCTCGCAAATCATTAATTTTCCTCTCTCTGCTTTCGCTTCCACGCGAATGCCGGCGAACACTGTGACGTTATTTCAAGCTTCCCAAATAGAGAGGTGTACACTGAACGAAGAAATACCTCAGAAATAGCAAATATTTATTTAGTGGGTACTAATATTAAATATTTTTCAAAGAAGGAAATACGTATTTTCTTAAAACTTTAGCTTTTCACGAGAACAATTGTTTATTCCGTTTAAATAAAAGAATTTAAGTTTAATTAAATTTGTCACTAGTATTCATCAAAGAAATATTATCTATTTTTTTCGATATTTTTCCTCTCAATGTACGTAAATTGAGCAGAAACTTTATTAGTCGATCTGTATGTTTACTCATATGAATGTTTCGCATGGCATTCATATTTGTCATATAGAATGACGAAACAGAAATACAAAAGAAATAATCAAAATTTGCTGGAAACAATATGCCATGTAAAGCGTAATATGAAAATCTGAGCTTTTTACTAGTGAGTTTACTACATGGATATATATATATATAACAACAAATTTGTATTAATGTATGAATTAATGGTCAATTTAAATTTAATGATCAATTCAATATAGTCCAATCTTTTTCATAAATGTAATTAGGAGAATGTATAATTTCCACTATCAATTGTTCACGTCGATGATAATCACACGAAAGTCTATCTTTCAGATAGACAAATCAGACAGGTCAATTTGCAAAGATTGCGTCCTTTATGAATGGTTTATATAGCACTCATATTTGTCACGCAGAATGATGAAATAGAAACATATCTGTCTGTCTGGGTACATAAGCAGAACGGTAACTTTATTAGTCAATTTTAAACCTTGCATCCCTTATATGAGTGATCCGTATGGCAGTCATATTTGTTACATAGAATAACGAAAATACAAATGCGATAGAAATACAATAAAAATTACCAAAATTTGCAGCTCGTATATAATATAACCAACAATTTACATTAATATATAACACATAATGTAATTCAATATACTATATTTGCTTCATAAACGTGATCAAAAAATTGTAAAGTCTCCACCATCAAATGTCTAAATCGCGATAATCATGAGAGTCTAGCTGGATCTCGTGCGGTCTAAAAAAACTGCGTCGCTGGAGCGTTCCAGCAATATGCTCTAACGAGCACCTTCTTTTCTGAAGGAGAGATTCTGAAGGGACAAAGTGGCGCTGAAAAAAAGTCGCATGAGAACCGTCGGAATCGCGCGATTACGGGCGCAATTATGATCGCCAATTGGATAGATTCGGTGGCCCGGAAAGTTTGATGATTGCATTGATAAAAAATGTTATTGAAACCACGAAGGAAGAAGCGATTCCCAATTGCATTGGTCTCCGCGCCGCGTTATCGCGCAATTAAGCAATCGCGCGGCGGAAATTGGCGTCTGCTTTAATTTAATGAGGCCTTCACAATAACGTTGCGTTATTGCCGAGCAGCAGAATCACCGCAACGATTGGACGCTCTCGCCGTGTTTACGCGTACTGCAAAATGCGCGCAGGCGAGCTGGCGTTTCCCGGTGAACGATTTAACGATCAAAAACCGAGCGGATAAATAATTGGTCGACAGTGCAGCGTGTGTTGTGCGCTGCGTGTGTGCGCGCGTATCTCATCGATCTAATCAATTTATTGGTATATGCGGTTTCGCGAAAATGTCCCGAAAATACATTGACATTTCAGCGTTCCCGCCGGATTGGGATTTCAGCGGTTCGGCCACGATACGAATAGATAGATATTTCCTTGGGCATGGTTATCCGGCGGCGTTGTTTTTAATATTCACTAATGGCTCGGTAACCGTGGCTGTTACATTTTCAACGGACACGCAGCGCCGTGAATTCGTATTTCGCGGAGGCGTGTAACGTCGAAATTGGAGCGGGACTCTCTCACTCGGCCTGGTCGATCGATAGCTCGCACCGGGACGCATGAGGGAGAGGGAAGGGGGAGGAGGGAGAACGTTTTTCCAGTTGGGAAAAAGCGAGGAGAGCCGCGAGATCCTCTCGGCCAGCGGAATGGACGGATGAGAGTCTCGTTCCACGACCTGCGCCGCGTCGGCATTAATAACGTCCCGCTCTCCATGCTCGTCTAATGATCGCGCCAAACGCGTCCTCCATTTGTCGGGCCGACGATTCAGTCGGTAAACATCTCGTGGATCGACGTGACCCGAGGCTTCGTCCCGATTCATTAACGAGAAGCTGTTTCTAATCACTTTGCGCCACTGCGCCCCATATAAACGTAGTCCCGCGGGCACATACTCGCGTCGTTTAATTTCGATCGTCGATCGCTACCGCCACCACGTGCAACGCTTTATCGTGCAAAATGACGATTCGTTTTGCGCACGATAGTCGACCGAGATAATTACGTAGCCAGATGCACCGGGTTAACGCCACTTACGCCATACGCGAAAGCCGATGCACATGGAAATTTTATTTTATTTTATTAACGCTATTTGCCCGGGGGATTCATGCGTATGAAGAGAATAGTATTGTTTTTTTTTCCTTTTTTCATATAAATACTTTTCAATTTTATTATGTTTCTAGTAATGTGCAGGAAAATATATTGTCAGGGTCATCTCACATTAAGGAACATAGTAATTTTTTAATAGCACATTCAGCTCTTAGAATATAAATAACATTAGGGGAGACTGAGACTGGATGCCTTATATTTTAGAATTTCAAAATTATAACTTCTCAGGCAACTAATTGTTGCAACTGAACAGTATAAACTAGGATTAGGAAGTAATTCGTTACTTGTAACGAAGTTACAGTTACAGTTACATTTTTTTGGTAACTGTAACTTAATTACTTTTTTCCAACTTGTAACTTAACTTAGTTACTTATTTTTAGTAACTTGTAACTTTTTTTGACAGTTACTTTAATAGTTACTTAGAAAATGTAAAATAAAATTAAAATGATATAGTAATCATATATTAATTTAATAAATTTATGGGGCATTAGATTCTTTTATCTCTATAAGACTATTATTAAATTTTTATTATGTTAAATGCAGATTTGAAATTTTTTCAGTGAATAGACTAATTAATGTGATAGATATTAATTATAAAATTCAATTCTTACATTTTAGTAAAGCTTGAAATGTAAGATTTTTGTATTTACAATAATAATTTACAATCATTTCAAGAAAGTAACTTAAAAGTAACGACTCGTTACTTTTTGCGTAACTGTAACGAGTTACTTTTCATAGCCAGTAATGGTAACTAGTTACATTTTCAGCAAGGGAAACTGTTACTAGTTACTTTTAAAAAATAACTTTCCCAACCCTGGTACAAACATAATAATGGCAATCTTCTTCTATATATTAATATCCGCCACACGATCCTGTCAACTATATATTTTGTTTTGCAATAATCAAAATACAAACATGCAGCAACGTAGCCATCTTTCCCTGGTACCGAGTTCAGTTGCCCAGTAGTGCAGGCTAAGAAGGCTATGTATAAAATATGTATCTTGATTAATAGTTCCAGTATCTTCGCGAGAAGTCTTTTTCTACTGACCTATAAATATGGGCTAACTTTACCTCGTTCGCTCATATGTCCTATTTTAATCATTTTATAAATGAAAATTGCATTTATTACCATAAATAGCATATTATATACTTGAAATTTCATTCTAGTTAACACATCGTTTAGTTCTATTCAGTCACGATGAAGAATATTGATAGAAAATTTTGAAAAGTTCGAAAATTTATTTTGCTATTACCAAGTCAGTTTTTTCTACTTCTTAACTGTAATATTATTCCAATTTTAATGAGACTCGGGGGAAAGTACTCCCTCTCTCCTACTGATTTTATCCCCTTGACACTTTGGCATAATTTAAGTTAAAACATGTTCTAGATATAAACCCGAGCAACGACTAATAATAAGCTAATTCTTACTATAAAATTCTCTTTACATGGTTATTAAATATTTTTGATAATTAAAAATGGTTTCTCTTTCTAGCTGAGTTACGTTCAAACATTTTTTAGCTAAAATTAAAAAAAAACTTCTAATAGTCGGCACTCTTGCGCGAATTTTATCAAATAGTTAAGTACATATAATAATTAATTAATTATTTATTAATTATTATTTATTTTTTTAATTCCGTACATCTCAATATTTGATAAAATCCGCGAAGTAGTGCTGAAAACAGGCCGAATGTCAGCAACTAGACTTGGTTTTATCCTACTTTCTAGTTGAGAATACGTTCAAGTTGAAAGAACATTTTACGAATAATGGACGCGCACAATAGATACGTTTCCGTTGAATAATGAGGGGTCTTGTCGCTTTTTTGCCGCGCGAACAAGGAAACGCAGACGTAGTGTAGTACTGTGATGCAGAAGAAACGGAAATTCGAGGAACATCTTAAACGCGAGAGGGGAAGACTAGCTTACGGATTACGTCAAGTCCGACGTCGGCAAAAAATTTGAAACCCGTGACACGGACTAGAACATCGTACGAGTGTATCTTTTTACACAACAGGGCGTGTATTGCTCGTGTATCCACACACAACACACACGTGCACACATACATTTGCACGTGCCGTCGCGACATAAAGCTTTTAAGATAATAACGCGTAGCAGTTACGTAGAACAGATCACGCGGTTTTATTGTGTACCGATCCGCGCACAAGCCTCGTGCCGTTTTTCACTCCTCTCGAACCTTTTGAATCTATCATTACGACTTTGTTACTCCCTCTCTTAAAACATGTCTGCAGTTGTTGCAGCCGCGAAACTTACTTTGCACAGCGATAACTATTACAGGCTTTATACTTTTCTACATATTCTTCGAGTAATTCATGAATCAACAAATAACTCGTCTCCGTAATAGTATTCCAAGTATCTCGTTTGTCTCATGAATATTAAATAGCGTAGCTGTTGACACATACACAGGAAAAAGTTTGTAGTAATAATTACTATAGAATTCTTTTATCGAGAAATAGATCGACATTCAGCACTAATTAATTGTCCTTTTCTTCTATCTTTTCATATTATGTTATTTATATTTTAGGATCCACTATTTAAAAAATATGCCGTTTTTCTAGCGAAATTTACTATGTTCCTCTGCAAAATAAATCTTACTGACAGTTTATTCCTGCATAAAGAGAAATGCATACTGCATTTAAGTAAATGTTACTTGTTTCAAGTATTTTATAAGTTTACATAAGCAAATTAAGTTCAATAAGTTCATCACAGACATTAAATTTATTCAGAATACATTCTGAATCATAATAAGTTTAGAGAATCTCTCAATTAGGAATATCAAGTTGGAACAAAAATTTGGTTGCTTAGCATATAGAAGCTATATAGAATCAAACCACATCTTTTCCTCAAATAAAGTTATATAATATTCCTGTAAAGAGAGAATAAGTTCTTTTTTTAAGCACGTGACGGTGAGCTTTTCTAAAATTTGCGACGAGTGTATTTTAAGTCTATTATGAAGAAAATATTCTTTGTTGAAAATAGCCATTACTTAAAAGAAAAAAAAAATGAACTAAATAATCAATTTTCTTAGCAATAGAATGAAATTGTTTTACATGTGTGCTACTAAAAATACTGAGAGAAAATTAAGTGGTTAATGCAACTAAAATTATAATTATTTTTGACAATAAAATGGTAGTAGTAACATGCACATATGATTATTATCACTAATATTATAGCAGAATTGAATGAAAAAATGATTTCCTTGACTACATAATTTATAGTAATTACTGTATTGCATATTATTTATAGTAATCTATGTGATTATGGTTGCAAATACCAAGCATTTTCTTCTCAGTGTAGTAAAATTGAAAAGAATTTATATGAAAAACGGAAGTATGTTATACATTTCTTCCGTGTATTCGTGTGCCCCTGGAGAGCATCGCGTCTCGACTCTGTCTTTGCTGCACCCCTGTGTCATTTTTCTTCATAATTCAATTCGCGATTGCGCGCGGACGGACGGCGGCATCCGGTAACAAACGCGCGAAGTTCAATGGGCTGGTAGGAAATTGAGAAGGCTGGACGCGAGCGTGAAACACGCGCGCCAGCCGGTGCCGATATTCACTGCATCAGAGCGCGAACAGTCGTGCGTTTTCCCTGAAATCGTCTCCCTTGAACGCGACGTTTCACGCCATTTCGGCGTGTTTTCGAGCGCGCAGCTTGTGTGTGCACGAGGTGCAAAGGGCCCCGTGGGTGACACACGAGACAGCAGACATTGCCGAACGACACATAGCCTGCCGGCTCTGCCGGACCAGCGAGACAGGAGTGGAGAAATTCAATTTTCATCCCCCGACGAATACACTCGCCGCGAGCTCGCTACTCCGGCAGTTTCCTTCGCGGACTTCTTTTCCTCGCCGCCACATATTTTGTTTTATTTGTGCCGGCGCACCAAACATATTCTTCCTTCGGCTGGGAGCTCCTCCGTTGTAATCCGCTGTGAAATGCAATTTATTTTGTTTTAACATCCGAGAGATTGCATTTCTATTTGACGAGAGGGAGAAAGAAAGGGAGGGAGGGCGAGAGAGAAAGAGAGAGAGAGAGAGAGAAACACGAGACTCACGTTGTAAGTGCCATGAAAGCTGTGTTATTGCTGAATAACGGTATAAGACGCACAGGCCGCTTGAAGAATTAAATTGAAATCCAAAGCGAATATCTGTTCTCATGTTCACCATAAAGAGAGAGAGAGAGAGAGAGAGAGAGAGAGAGAGAGAGAGGGAGAGGGAAAGAGAGGGAGAGGGAGAGAGATCATCGCTTTGACAGGAAGAGATATTTCAAAAAGCGCTGAAAACCCTTTTGGTCTGGTCGACTGACGGCTTTCCCCGAAGTCGATGACTTTCTCGTGTGTTACTCATGGACGAATGAAACGCGCGTCTAGACATTTGGCGATCTGTGCCAAGCACACGGATAAACTCTTGACCTGTTGCTCGCCTTCCTCCGACTCGCGGAAATTTATACGGCGCGCGATCGGGGCTCGCGAAACGGCTGGCGCATTTTCATTCCGCGCGATTAGGGTGTTCCCCGTGCCGCATTTCCCCGAGGTGCCTCTCACGTTACCTACCTACCTTCTGGGCCAGTCTATCGAAGCTGAAAGTCGAGCGTATAAATAGCGAGTATCGTTTTACGAAGGTTGCCCTTCGTAAAAGCCGCGGCGAGGAAGGACGCGCTCAGACGACTTCCGGCGTAATACGAATTCCCCATCGCGCGCGCCCGCCACCGTAAACGATGCACTTCCGAAACACGTTGCGACATGATTGACGAATTTTCGCATCGATCATCGTCATGTCGTGCGAATTTCAACGCGCAAATTGAACTACCGTCAATGATGAGATGCGTCGGCGTTTCTCGAATGAAGCGACTCGCCGGTGACGAAATGTAATAATTAGTAGGAAAGACAGACTCGGAGATCTATTGGTTTGTGTGATGTAATTGTTCTCGAGGATTAAATGAACTAGTACTTTTATGTCGCTATAATTTTATGAAATAACACTCAAAGGAAATAATTTTATATTTAATGGAATCCTGTTACATGTAGCCCCAAGAGGATTCTTCTGAAAGTAAAAAGAAAATATTCTAGACACAGTATTCTTGCAGTTAGAGAAACTTGGTCTTTTATCTATACAAGTCCTGTCCTTAACACACTTAGAAAAAAATATCTTGAGATGAGAAATATTACAGATATAAAAATATCTAAGGAATATAATTTTTATTCATGATAGGTACTAATAAAACATATTTATTTGCATTAATATAAAATATATTTTTCAAATAAGAAACCACATATTTCCTTAGAACGTTAACTTTTCATAAAAGCAATTATTTATTTAAATAATAGAAGTTAGATTGGGATAAATATGTTATTAGTGCTCACCGAGTATATATCTCTTATTTTTTAGATTTTCTTTTCTTTCAGTGTAGATGTTTTTTTTTTAGTAAGAGGATATTCTGCTTCCAGCAAATACATTTCTCTTGATTCAAAAGGAAAAACATTAGAATAATATCCAGTAGATTTCTGATCTTCCACTTCATTTGGAACAGAATATTATTTTGTTTTTAGTTAAAGTAAGCAAAATTTTTGTTTAGAATGTATGAAGTTACAGAAAATAGCATCTTGAAATTAGAATTATTTTCTTTTGAGTGTTAGAATATTTTCCTTTTAATTTTCGAAAAATTTTCTTGAGACCTCATATTTAAGAAAATTCCTGAAGATAAGATTATATTTTTTCTTAGGTGAATATATGCACTGTTTTGATCTATGAGACCTTCTGCCATTTTTCGCATGCATTTGTTTCATAAAATTGTAATGATTTAAAAACATAATTGTTTCATTGTACGTAAGAAATCTAAAATTTCAGTATTATCAAAATTGACAATATTTATGCTTGCTATTTATAATTATGTACTAACTGAATATTCGGCTCTTATTGGCCAAGTACAAATATTTTTATCTCTAGAACTCTAAATATATGAGTAAATTTTTGTCCAGACCAAATTTCAAACGTTGTCGTTCTTAAAAACATGTGTTTTTTTATTATGACTTTTCTCAACTTTATTGAATCGCAGAAACATTAATAGATTCACATTCTTCAAGGCTTTCCTACAGTCTTTTTTCGATTGAAAAAGAAGATTAACTTTCGGTCATTTTTTCGGAAGTCATAAGCAAATAAAAATGCGCTAAGTGAAATTTACCCGTGTTTAGGATTTATGTAACTTTTTGATGTTTGCTAGAGTTAACTCTCTGATTGCAAGAATTACCACGAAATCGTCTGCTCGCTCGACTTGTCGGCAAAACGACTGCGAAGTGTCGGTCCGTTCGTTCTCGTTTTTCGCGCAGACTTTAATCACGAGTTAGCCGCACCAGATATTACACATGGAAGCGTGAGTGCCCTTATCATTCGTATTTTAATGCAAAGTGACGGCGTAGCCAAGTCGCTTCTTCTCTTTCTCTTCTTTTCCACCTTTTTCTCGTCCAACGATGCGATTTCGCGTAGAGTTTTATACGAAAAAGATCGCAGCCTTTATGGAACTTTTGAGAGGTCGATGGATAATGCCCCCGCTGCGACTCCAGACACCATCACCCTCATGTCCGCCCTTCTTCCTTAAGTAGATCGCAACCCTACCCCCTGCGTCTCCAGTCACGCGAACGCGCTTCCGGGGTTGCTTCCCCATCCCTCGATGAGTCATCTAACGAGGAAACGATGAGAAAGAGATCCACGACTGCATGAGCACGAGCTGATGCGCAAGCCGCGATGACCGAACAGAAAATATCGATATCTTGCTTGTATGCATCTTCTGATTATCTTTAATCTCCGTCCCCATTTCGGTGAATCAATTGAATTAAGTCAGCAGCTGGCAAACTTTAAAGTTTGTTAGATCAGCGCTCACACACTGCTCTTCCAGTTTAATTGACCAAAAGAGATAGGAAGTTATTCAACTATCATTAAAGTTAACTAACGTTGACGAAACTGATTTACGTTGACTCTCAATACACACGATTACAAAAGTACTTGTAATCATGTGTAACCAATACGACGCGTAAATTGTGCAGAAATCGTTAGTATTTCGTCGATAAAGTTTTCAAGTATATGGCATCCCCTTAAAGCATCCGAATGTTTAGACAAGTGTTTTTATTCGCGATAACAAAGATATCGTTTCTCGTCACTGAGTTTTCTGCTCCGTTCAGCTACACGAATTGACTTTTTTCCCGTGTAAACGTTTCTGCCAACATCGTTTAAACCTCGATATAAGTTTAAGTTTTTGCCTGAATAGAGTTTAAACTTAGACCAAGGTTTAATCGACATTGGTAGATATATAGGCTGTAACGTGAATAAGCGTAATCGACTCGTCGTGATTCTTTGATATGTTCTGTTATAAAAGAGATATACGTCGTATTGATGTAACTTATATAACAAGAGGTGTACTTCGTTTCATATTCCTCGCGGCATAATAAAGATGGTGATTGTGAATATTGCGTACAGCTCCTATATAGGCGGCGGATGACTCGTTTGATGAGTCATGGCTGCGTAGGGCCGCGATCTTTCGAGTTAAGCTACGGCTTCGGCACGATTGGCGAGGGTCACGTTGCGTGGAACTCATATCGCGGGACGATATCGTGTTCGGAGCGTCCGAGAATTCTGGTATGCGGTGCGCCATTTGATTAGAACGAGGAGTAATGAAAATTAACGGCAATCGTTTTCCGGGGCTCACCGTTGCGGGAACTTTTCTCGTTAACGGGGCCGAGTCATTCGCTTACAATCATCCGGCTGTTTGTTGAGTTGGGTAGTTATTTCACATCTTTCTTTTCTGTTACATCGATCAGAGCATCGCGAATGACGGCACAATTCAGAAAAATAATATAAAGAAAATTGCATGTAAAAAAATAAAATGTCTCGGCAGCACATATAAGATTTGTTCTTTTTCTCCGCACGTCTGCATTAGTGCAATAAGTTACAGTGAAAGAAAGTATATGCTTGTTTGACACTAGAAGTTATACACAGATTTTCATATTTAACATGGCATATTGTTTGAAGCAAATTCTCATCATATTTTTTCGTATTTCTTCCGTATTTCTATTTTCTCATTCTATGTAATGAAAGAATATAAATAAGGGACTGAACGTTGCTGAATTTCGTGATTTAATATACTTAAAGTTGCTGTAAAGTCTTTACGTACGCCAATCTCTATCGGGGATTCTAAAACTTTATCCAAGGAGAAGTTGGTTCGATTCTATGTAGCAAGCAAGCCGAATTTTGCTTTCAATTTAATATTCTTGATTGGAATGTTTACTAGCATTCAGAGTGTCTTTTGAATAAATTTGTCGCTTTTAAGATAAACTTGTGATAGATTTGCGGATATATAAGCTTATGAAATACCTGAAGTACCAGTAACATTTATTCGAACGCAGACTGTATTCTTCTGCGTGCAGGCATCACGATTGCAAGCTGCATTCGCGAGTGACGCTGCAATTCAGAAAAATAATATAAAGAAAATTGCATGTGTAAAAAAATAAAATGTTTCGGCAGCACATATAAGGTTTGTTCTTTTCTCCCGCACTTCTGCACTAATGTAATAAGTTAGAGTGAAAAAAAATATATTTGTTTCACTCTAACTTATGGCACTAGAAGTTATACACTGCAACAACCGCGACGTTCTCGTCGTACGCTGATTAATCGCGCGATTAATCAATTATCGTCGTTAGAAGCGCGACGACACAGGCGAGTGGCTAACCTCGACACAAATTCGTTCAATCGACGTGATTGCACTTATGTCACCCACGATTTCGGCTTGTCCTTCCCCCTATGATCTGTGCGCGTACTCCTCCTTCTTCCTTCCTACTCTCGTTAAATTGCAATTTACAAGGCGCGATCGTAAAAGATGGTGAAACGATGGCGAAACGACGCCACCGGCGGAAGTGTCTGAATATGTGTGTGCGCCGTAAAAGTTCATTTAATTCGGCCGCGCCAGATCGATCCGGAAAATATTTTGTGTGCGTCACCGGTCTGTCGCGCTCCGGCGATTCTGTCCGCGAATCGCAACAGCGATTGTTCGTCGTGGTTCGCGCTATTTTTTTTCCCGCTGATCTACACGAGAATTCCAAATAATAAACCTCGTATCTCGAATGACGTTATTTAGCGGCCGACATTAATTACCGATGGAGAAATATTGATATTGAATTCAAATTAATTCGACGTTAAATGATTTTGTTGCCATGAGATATTTATTAAATTATGGAGAAATTTAATAATAAAAAATAGATAAGAGTATAGGACCAACACTGAGAGGAAAAAATGGTTAATGCTACTAAAATTTTAATTATTTTCGGCCTAACTGTATTGTTTTGCTAATCTAACAAAAATATAGTAGCAACATGTGCATACAAGGTCATCACTAATACTGTGTAACACTTACTGCAAAAATGCTTGACTATAAACCTTTCACACAATTATAGTTACAATTACCAAACATTGAGTGAATCTATTATATATAATATTTCGTAATTAATTTATAAAAATAAATTACCACATTCTAGCGTTCCCTGTGTGTAGTCATGTGAACGTGAATTTATAAAATTGTGTTAAAGTGCTCAATGTCTATTCGCAAATTTCAATTTACATTGAAAGAGTGCGGCCAGGTTTCGTCCCTTTTGTAAAACTTTGAATAGAATAACTCCATATTACTGTGCTTGTTCCTGTTAGTGTGCCTTTGTATTATATTTAAACAAGCTATAAAAAACTAGCACAAATAAATAGAAAAAGTATTTTTATTAAGTTTAATACTTTAATATCATTTAAAAAATTATTTAATTTAAAAAATACTTTTTCTATTTATCTATGCTAGTTTTCTTTTTATGGCTTATATTTAAATAAAAAGGCACACTAATAGAAACAAGCACAATATAGATAATAACCTATATGGACAATTACCCTAATAAATGATACATCGATTCAGAACGAATATATATTAAAAACATAAAAGCTCATTATTATTCTCGTAGCCGTTTTGGAGATGAACGGTCCAAAATGTTGCAATCTTAACAAATAGCCATACTGTCTGTTAGCTGTCTGTTTTGGACCGTTTATCTCCCAAATGACTACGAGAATAATATCGGGACTCTATGTTCTTAATTTACTCGACATAAGCTTCACGAATCGATGTAGTATTAATTGAAATATTCAAAATTTTTGGAAAAGGAACGAAATATCTGTGAATACTTGGCACTCTCTTCCCTGAAATGCCCGAGTGCACTTTGTCTTGAATTTACCACGTCGCTTCTATGCACCAGAGGTCAGGTGCCATCGGAGAATAGTCCGACATAGTTTCGAGGCGCGAAGTTAACTTCAATTTTGCGGCGGATTGTTCCGAACGATCGGCATCTTTAAATTCCTCGAACAGCGGTCACGCTAAGAATTCCAAGACTCCTCAGGAATTCGTCTGTCAGACGAAGTCTACGTGACGTCCACCCGCGCTTTGATCAACGCCAACGAGAGAATTTCGACGGTTCGTTCGCGCAATAGGTTGCCCTCGCGCGACTTCGTCTCGTTGTTCCTTTGAAACTTGCGGCTCAACTGCATTTCGAGGATCATAATATTGTGAGAACTTGCGCCCTTGAGACCTCGCGCGCGCACTCTGTGCCGCACATTCTTCTGAGCTGCGGCAGCAACTAGCGGCGAACGCAAATTCACTTTATATTCGCTGTCGCGATATTTTCCGGGGGTTCATATTTTGCGCTTCAACACTTTTGTCGACTCTTTGTTTTTGCAACGTTACGATTTTATCGCGCGAAATAAAATCACCAGGAGGCAGCTGAGATACTCGAGATCAGACGTTAGACGTTCACACATAAACCACGATATTTCGCAGAGAGAATGTTACAGTTTTTTTTTAATTCTTTTCTACTATGTTTTTTTTACTTAATAACTTTCTTTATAATTCTTTTTACTATGTTTCAATTTTATTATGTTTTTAGTAGTAGATAATAGTATAAATATCTAATAGTATAAGTAGTATAAATATCTAATAGTGGGGGTGGAGGGGGGGGGGACAGAAAGATCTAATTTACTAAGAAATTTAGTAAATTTTACTAGAAGCATAGTAAATTTTTTAATAGCGTTTTAGCGTTGCCAAAATATATAAATAGCACACTTAATATAAAACGATAGTCAATTACTGTAGAATGTTAATTTATTTTTCGGTTACAAAATTCTTTAATAATTTTTAATTCTTTAATTTTTACTATAAAATTATCTCTGTGTAGACAACGTAAACTGTGCATGAGATATCATCTATGTAGATAATGAATAATCTATGAATGTCGTTCAAAAAAAGTACGGTTCGCAATAAGAAAAGTTATTTTAGAATCTTGCACATTTATGAATTTATTTATGAATTTATTTCTTAAACAACTTTCACAGTATCTACATAATTATTTGTGTTTATTTTCTTATCTCTTGAAAAAGAAACCTATCAATCACAATAAAATAGAAGTTTGTATTTGAAATGAAGAAATCAAATTTTATGCCATTTATGTTGTCTTTTCTAAACACTTCATTTATAATTAATAAAACAGACAGAGCAACTGTCTTTTAATATTATTTTTTATGTACATTTTCATATAATTTACAATATACTACATAATTTATATTGTCTGCGTGAAAGAAGACCGTGCAATATAATATCACACAAACAGTGCACAAAACAATCCGCGTAGACGTAGAAGAGACCGGGGCTATCTGGGTCTTGGAGTATGTTGCTTATGTATGTTTTTTTTTTTAGTATTTTGAGAATATCTTGAGAAAAATAGTGAGTAGAAAATCACGAAATTCTTTTAGGACATAAATACTTTTCCCTATGTTTTATTAAAAATGGAATTACTGTTAAGAAATAGAAAAGAACTGATTTGGTAATAGCAAAATAAATTCTCGAATTTCTCGAAATTTTGCATTAATATTCTCCATCGTGACTGAGTAAAATTAAGCGAGATAAAGTTGGTCCATAATTAAAGGCTGACAGGAAGGCTGTGGAGATCTCTCGCGGAGACTCTGGAACTACTAATCAGGATACACATTTTATACATGGCTTTCCTACCCCGCGCTATTGGGCAACTGATACCAGGGCTATGTTGCTGCATATTCGTATTTTGGTTATTGCAAAACAAAATATACGGTTAATAGGGTCGTGGTGTGGGCATTAATACATAGAAGAAGGTTACCCCTATCATGTTTATACAGTCAGTAGCACAGCAATTAGATGTCTAAGAAGTTGTAACTTCGAAATTCTGAAATAAAGAGCATCTAGTTCCGGTTTTCCCTAATCTCAAGATCTAGGGTGTAACCCTGTTGCGCGCAGGAAGGTCGGAGAGTCTGCGTAGGGTCGAACAAAACGAAAGTCCGTGCGATAATTGAAACATTTTCGTGACTTGATTGAAACTTTGTGCGTGGATCGTGCGGAAGAGAGCGAAAAGAGGAGGCGCAAAAAGCGAACGACGCGACGGAGCGACGGAGCGACGCTGGCAGATGATGCGAGGCTTTTAATCGAACATTGTGTTAGTCTTTTCCGTCGGACGTTAATTAATGTTATGGTTCCACGATGACGTCGGGCCGAGCCGACTATAGCTAGCGAAATTCCCTTTGTGACCGAAAGCCCGATATTGCGCAGCTTAATCACGCTTAAATACGTCACCCTCTCCTGGCTCTCTGTTCCTCCCTCTACCTTCGGGCGGCGTCGGGCGTTTCCCCTCGGCTCGTGTAGTCTGCACCGCGTTGGTTTCTGTCTCTTGACCGGCTTGCGGTGCCTCTCGTATCATTATTAACGAGTCAATTAGCGCTTTCTATCAGCAGCTGCAGCAGACATGATATTTCTATGTCCCGAACTACGATGTGTTTTCCTTGGCGGGGACGCAAGCTCTCTTTTCATCTTTCGGGATCCTCTTAGCTGTTGCGCGGACGCCAGTCCCCGGATTTTCTCTACCGCGTCTTCTAATTCCCGACTAATGAATTGCACATATATATGTGGAGCGATAGCTCAGCGATATATTTCGGCTTTGTGCCGCGCGATTTCACTTTGAGGCAAAACTTTGAAGCTCGTGTATGACTTGAAATCACTCGATAGCTCACGTTCCACTTGCGCAACCATACGGGAAAAACTTTGAATTCGGGTAACTTTGAATGGGTATCAGGCGAAAAACTCGCTGACGAGAAGTAATATCTCCGTTGCTACGGCCAAAAATATTCGTCTGAACATTCAACTGCATCAAAACTCTGTTGAGGTAATTGAGAGCAATTTGCTGAATAGAAACCTCCTACAAGAATCTTCCTGGAAATCAATCATGAATCTTTTCTCCTAGCTTGAACTCGTAAAAAGTGAAGAAATCTTGAAAAAAGTGAAAAAGGATCTCAAAAATATATGGAAATGTTCACTTTTCACGAATTTACATTGGAGGAAAAGATTCATGATTGATACATTTAAGTGCGGCAAAAATTCTTCACTTTTCGTGATTTTATACCAGGGAAAAATTTATATGATCGACAAATAAGATCGAGCTCACGGGAAAAGTTTGACGTCCTGTTCCCACAAATTTTTCATCTGATTTCTAGATATCAAAAAATTCAGTTACGCTAATGGAGCTGTTTCTTTCCGAGCCCCATTTTTCCGAGTTCCCACCAGAGTCGAAATTTTGGACCTGCTTTCGACCTCAATATTCCTTTTATCGCCTACTTTGATAGCCTATTCTGAAGCCTACATCAACCTTTTTTGATTCTTTTTAACCTACTAACTTTATCGAGAAATGTTCTTTCGAAGCTGCAAGTGACATTTCGTGTATCGTCTGCCATTTGGAGATATTAAATAGTTCAATTTTTATGTGCATTAAACATACACTAAATATTTTAAACATACAGATATTAGAAAATTCTGGTCGAAAATAGAGCTAAAAGAGGATGTTAAAAATATGCCATTTATGATTCACTTTAATTAATCAGTGGAAACTGTTTCTAAGGTTTTCTAGAAACAGAAAATAACAATTGTTTGTTCATCAGGTCTAGAGAAAGTTATAAAAATCGGAAGTGTTGAAATAGTTATACAAAATGTTTTTTAAGTTTTGTACTCTACAGACATTTTTTTTAAATAAAATCAATTGCACATTTGTGTTTTGAAAAGTGAGTAAATATAGAGAAGTTTATTTGGTTTACACAACGTTTATGTATTGTATATGCAGAAGGAACCGAAAAAAAGAACCTACTATTTACATTTTTTAGTTCATACTTTAATCTTTATTAAATTCTTCCTTGCTTGAGATACTTTGAGAGGTATAAGAAAGAACAAAATCAGATAGAAAGGTCAAGGGAATTATCAGCGTGCATACATACCCGTTTCTCTCGTCGCTCTTAGGCTCCACGACGCCGAAAATCCTGTCGATTTTTCCTAACGAGCATATCTTACATACAATACATTAATACATTGAACACATAGCATACATATTCGTTACCTTGGAAACATAACAAGTTACAAAGTTTAAAAAATTATAAAATTCCTACAATCAACAGTAAATCCCGATTTTCCTCACTTTCTTCGGGCTTTGTGGACAAACAATTATTTTCCATTTTCACAAGAAAAAAGTTTGCAATGATTAGTTAAGGTTCCGTCAGTGGATCAGAAATGGCTTTTTCAACATGCTCCTTCGACTTCGGGCAGTCTCGCATTTATTCATTAGCCGGCGGTGAAGCCGCACGGTGCGGTAGCTCTGGGATTTTGTGTACAATCGGCGAGCAGCGCGAAACCGCAGACGTATCGATCCGACCTTCGTTATTTTTTTCGGCCGGTATCGAGCTCGTGCAGCGACGTGCGTAAATGCGCGTGGACGCAGCCGGCTGCGAAGAGAGATCGGGAGTGTATGTGTGTGTGTGGTGGGCCGCTGAATCGTTTTCGACCGCTCATGCGGTCGATCCCCGCGAGGTCTTCGTCAGATGCACTGGACGTGTTTTCGGCAATCGGCGTCGGGCAGCCTTCGCAAAATTTTCGCAAACGAACGTGCCGCTTTACGCAGCGAGAGCGAGGCACCGCGTTCCTCGCATTTGTTTTCCATCCGTTGACAGCCGTAGGCTCACATATCAGTCATATGTTTTTTGGCTCATATATCGGTTTTTCAAACCGACAAGATGGCAAATCGACGCTTCTTGAAAACTACAAACGTTATCGTGAGCGAACACTTTAATCAAAGATCAAAGTCCGTGTTGAAAACAAACTTTTAATAAGGTAAATGTACCAATGCCCGGACATTGTTATTATTTCTATATTTGAATTTGAATATTTCAACTTTCAACGTACAATACATACATTTAATATTTATATTCAGTGTATGTTAAAAGATGAAATATTTAGAGAAATATTCAAAATAATAAGAGTGTCCGGAATTAGGTATATGTCGGGGATTGAGACATTTACCTTATATTGCGTTTTTATTAAAAATTTTTTATTTAAAAATCTGTCTCGAAGACTAAGCAAAAGTCTTTGAGAGTCACGTGAATCAAGAAAGGTTATATAATCTAACAAAAAATTCGATAAAATAAACCATGTAAAATTGCAGATCAAAATTTGTGTTGAAAACGAGTTTTTTATATATTGCGTCTTTATCGATTAAAAATCGATCTCACAGACTGAGCAAGAGTCTTTGTATATTTGAGAGTTGAGTGAATCAAAGAAAGTTATATATAATAGTCGTTATTTGAAACTTACCTAAAATATAGAGAAATATAGAGAATTATAGAATATATAGAAAAATATAGAGAATATAGTGAAATATAGATAAAAATATAGAGTTAAATGTGAATTTGTTAGTTGAATCGCGATTACAAATAATACGATTCAACTAAGAAGTACAGATTCAACTCTAAATTTAGACCTGAGTATGATATAAGTGAACGTGAAACAAATTTCAAATAACAACTATTAATACTGCCCTTACACTTGGACTTGAGTTGAGTTGAATCATATGATATACGTGATACTACTTTTGCAATTGCGACGCAGCGGAAAAATCTACTCTCTTAAAATAAACTGCTATAAAAACGTTTGTAATTGAATCAGTAAAAAGAGTGAGTATTTCGATAAAAACACTTCCACTTTATAGCTCCATCGCGTATCTGACTGAGTTTGATTGGTGTTAGTAACAGTAAGATTTCACTGTAAAATCTGTAGCACGCAAACTCATTACACACTGTCCAACTTCCTAATCCAACTTCCTAATTCCAAATCCAACTTTCTGCATTTGCGGTGATGGAATTAACAGCTTCCATGTGTCTTGCGCGCAATGACATTATCTCTATCTGCATCAAAGTGCATCAATAATAGAAACAGTCGCTCCTATTAACTGATCCCTTCAGCGAGATTCTACTGGTTGCAGTGCTATACTTGTAACTGAAATATTAGTTATAATTACAGCACATTTCAGTGAAGAATACACTAATTGTACTTCAAAAAATTTGTGCATTAGAAAATTACATCACAATAAGAGTCACAAATAAGTTTAAGGTTGTTACCTGAAGCTCGTCTCACGTAAGATACTCAGATTAAAATTTGGAGTCAAATTTGAGTTGAATTATATGATACGCGTGGCGTTATTTATTTACAATCGCAATTCAGCTGAAAAATTCACACCCATTTTCTTAAAGTGAATCACTAAAAATATTTCTGATTGAATCAATGAAAGGTATATTTTACCGATCACATTACCGAACACACACTAATATTTAATATAGACAATCCTACTTTATGCTCCGTCTTAAATCTTGACAGTTTAAGTAAGATTTCATTACGAAATTAAGTTCACAAATTCATTATATACGCTGTATCTATGTTCTATATTCCAAATTCCAAATTCAACTTTCCATATTCCATATTCCAAATTCAACTTTTGGCGTTCACGACGATAAAATTAAAAGTTTTTCATGCACCTTTACCATTGTACGCAAGTTTTACTTTGCGTACAATGAAATTATTTGTGTTTGCAAACTATATCAATAATAGGGACTTCTAACTGAACCACAAGTTATAAGTGCAGCACACATGTTAATGAAAAATACACCGTTTGTACTTCAGAGAGTAACTCTAAATTCACATCT
This sequence comes from Odontomachus brunneus, assembly GCF_010583005.1. NCBI lineage: Eukaryota > Metazoa > Arthropoda > Insecta > Hymenoptera > Formicidae > Odontomachus > Odontomachus brunneus. Next base: position 284,511 of record NW_022639545.1, read on the forward strand.
GAATATTTCACTGATGGCAAGTTTCAAGTAATTATTAACGCGTAAAAAATATCGAAATTTGCCGGCCTCGGTATACATTTAGTCGCTTGCGTTGTGTTCGCGAGCTCGGCTAATTAAGTTGCCTGATTGGTTTCGTCTAAGTTTTTACGCACGCGTGGTCGGTCTCATGAATTACACATCTTTGTGCTCGCGAAGAACGCGCGGCGACGGCGTATTTACATATTTCGTGGAACTTCGGCGCGTTGCGCGGCATAAGTAGCCAACGGTGGTTGTGATTGTATCTGCAACTCCTTCTTTTTTCCCCTCTCCTCCCTCTCCCTTTCCCTTCTTCTCTTCATTTCCTTCTCTCTCTTATACTTATTATATTTTGTTATTCCTTACTCACTGGTTAACAGTGTTACTTTTCCTGATACGCTAGTTAATCGTAGGGGAGACCGGGACTATATGGCTCCAGAGGTATGTTGCTCATGTACTTTTTTTAAGTATTTATGTTGAGAGGAATAATTACAATAGGATACATACATACACACACATTATTGCGAAGTGGTCCTTTTAGAACATAAATACTTTTTCCATTTTCATTATTCTATTTCCCTATTTTTCCCTATTAATTCCCTATTTCATTATCAAATCGGCATATTACAATTATAAATAGAAAAAGAAATAGAAATAGAAAAAGAAATAGAAAAAAACTGATTTGTTAATAGTAAAGTAAATTTAGAGCCTTCCAAAATTTTACATTAATATTTTCCATCGTGATTAAATAAAACTAAGCGAGTGTGTAGGAGAGGTATAGGTCTCACATTGGGTGAAATATATCTACTCTATTGTATTTTCTCTCTCTCTTCCTTTTTCTCTCTCTCTTTCTCTCTCTCTCTCTCTCTTTTCCTTTTTCTCTCTCTCCTTCTGATGCAGTCTTATCTGCTAGAGATTTCCCGACTTTCCTCCATTGTGCTCGCTCTAAAGAAGTTTATATCGGACGACGTACAGACATAAGCGTTCGCGACGCGCGCGCACAGATGTATCCTCCGTTGAAGAGCTTATTCTTTGTGCTTAATCCAACTTGCATTGTTCGTAACCGCGTTGTGAAAAACCTCTCGCTACTCGCCGCCGATCGATTATCCGCCGAGATTTCTCCCGATTCCGCGAGGCATCCCGGATTCTTTTCCGTGCGAGCCTCGTTGTTTGCGAATATCATGCCCGCGTCTGCATCTTGCAGTTCCTTCTCGAGGAACGAAGTGGAATTCTGAACGGCTCGGAGAGAAGTCGCGAAATCTTTCATTTCCTTCGGATGATATCCGCGATCGACACGATATCGGGATCTTAATAAAACACCCCGACATCGATTCGCGGTATCCACCTTTAAGAGGACTCTCCACTCTCCGCCTAGTCGGACTCTGAGATATCTTCTGTATTTTCCTCTTATATAGCGCGGAGACACGCTTCTCTCCCTCTCTCTCTCTCTCTCTCTCTCTCTCTCTCTCTCTCTCT
>NW_022639545.1:286402-299900 GCF_010583005.1 Odontomachus brunneus
CTCTCTCTCTCTCTCTCTCTCTCTCTCTCTCTCTCTCTCTCTCTCTCTCTCTCTCTTTTCTTCTCTCCGTCTGACTCGGCCTTTTGTGCGTATGAAATTAGTTTGCTCCTACTGGACTAGTCGGCCGATGCCGGCTTTTCCTCCTTTTCACCCTTTGGTCCGCATTATTTGTCGGAATCAAGCTACTGCCGGACACTCGAAGAGGAAATTCCCCCTTTCGCGCGATAAAGCGCATGGAAGCAAATGAGTCGCGCCTTGAGCTCCTCATTATGTATGAACGATTCATCTCTGAAGATCTCGTTTGAATTCCACGTCTCAGGGACGCTGTGTCTCACAAAATTCGTGTTCCAATGTGTGACCAATTAGTGCGCTCTTTCTCCGGCCGGAGAAAAACACCGCGGAAGGGAACGTTATTTTAAGGTCTCGTTTGAATTCCTAGAGAGTTATTTCTCGGTTCAGTTGGAAGAGCACGCGGAGCACTCCGCAAAGAATGAATACACTTTAATCAAACTGCCATTTCCACTTCACCCTGGGTTTTTATTGGTAATCCTTTGAATGCTGCTCGCGGTAATAAAGTAGAATAATTTCTCTCTCTCTCTCTCTCTCTCTCTCTCTCTCTCTCTCTCTGTCTGGCTGCCTTTCGTTTCTTCTATCCCGCCCAACGGCGATGATTGATTTTAATGGATCACTCTTAAACGTCCTCGTTAATTTTCCCGAGGAATATTCTCTCAATGGAAGAATTAATGCGGTCCCGAGAAACGACCGAGTCGCACTTTTCGTCGTGTATCGTCCGAGAAACAGGGCGTAGAGCGTGCTCTTGAAACGTGCACGAACAATAATTATCCCGTCCACCGACGGAAGTCATCTTCAGCTCTCGAACCAGCGTGATGATCGATCGTCGGACTACGACGGATTACTGCATTCGCGTGCGCATTCACGCACACATGCACGTCTCTCCTCGGGCTTAGTCGCCGTGCGTTATTTATTTATTCCCTCGTTTATCCACCTCGGCTGGGACTTGATGCGCGCATACGCGATTCCCGCGGGATCGATACCACCGCCATTCCAGGCGCGGCGCAAGCGAAGGCGCGAGCTCACCCGGGAAATTGAAACGCGAGAAAGAGAACGGCCGACGTCCACGCGCGACGCTGCGAATAAATCAAGTTAACGCGGGGACTAATTAATTCGTCGTTTCCTAACAACTAGCCGGGAGTAATCGCAGCCGACTCGAACACTTACCAAGATTAAAATCCCGGCTTGTTTCGAGCCACGCTCCGCGCGAAGGCTGCGACGCGAAGAAATTGTCTCTCTCTCTTTCTCTCTCTTTCTCTTTCCCTTCCTTTCATGCGCGCGCGTGGATTACGCAATTTCCTTTCCGCGGAAAATGTATCGCCCCGTCTAATTTGCTACACCTCGCCTCCGGATATTTAGCGCGTTTTCGTGTTTGACAAGAAAGCCTAAGCTCGTTAACAGGCGGCCGCTTAAGTCTGCTGTTAAGACACTCGTTAAATACAATCTTACGGATATGTAACAGGCTCCCTGCTTGTGTTACTGTCGTTCTCGCCACGCAACGTTCCCACGTTTAGTTAAATGGTCCATTCCTCGTATTGGGGGAATAACAACCCGAGTATATAGACTTCGGGGCGAGGGCGCGCGCGTTTTCGATATATTTTGTATAATCGGCTTCACAAAAAGAGAATAACTTGAAAACTATCGAGATGAAATTTGTTATAACTTGTTTCCTATATTATCCGCATTTTGTTTTTAGATTAATGTCATTATCCGGATTTGTTTAGGTGACCTGGAAATTGGGTAATTTTCCATTATACTTTCTTAAGGATTTTTCTTCTTCTGCTGTTAGTCTTAGTAGAATTTGAAAAAGGACATGAATAACAAGCTAAATAAAGACAAAAATACATAGATAAAGACAAAAATAACAACTCTCTAACACTGAGAGAAAAAATATGTAAGAAACAAAAGATATTAATTCGATGAGTACTAATGACACCTTTACTTATACTGATATAAAATATTTTTCAAATAAGGAAATATATATTTTCTTAAAATCTTAGCTTTTCATAGAAACAATTGTTTAATCTATTTAAATCAAGAAATTTAGATTTAAGTCAGTATGTGTTATATTTACCGGATATATATTTCTTCACTTAATGTAGGCAGCAGTATTGATTCAAAATTATTTCATACCTTTTTAGGACTCTTGACGTTTTTGGAGGCGATTTATTTATCGTTTTCTCTTTTTAATTTTTGATGCAAATCTAAAATTTCAACGTTTTCCTCTCAGCCCAATGGAATCATTTATTATACAATTTTAAATCTGCTTCTCGCAGTATTATTTTAATGAAAAGCGTACTCGAAACCAATCGCGCTCGCATATTAACTTGAGGAAATTGAGTTGATATCGATTACATATAATAATAGGGTGCATAAAATCCTGATAGATCGCGTGCGCACTTTTATTGAAATACCCAAATCTGCTGGGGATTGGAAAAACACGTGCTCGTGTGATCTTTATTTCACACACATTTAAATCGCGCATTGTCCGATCGCACTTTATTCTCTCTTTCTCTCTGATACGGATTCGCCATCGGCAATTCGATAGCTGCGAGCGTAACGTCACATATTTCCGGCGTGAAATACAGCGAACGGCGCGATAACGTTATCGTCGGTAATGGCTTTCGTTTTTCTCTCAGCGTTTCTTACATCGATGAACCTTATCGCGTCATACACTTGAGTATAACCCAGAAGGAGGGGAGCCTTAGAGAATCTCAGCTCGAGGAGAGAAGAATTATGAGCAGCATGCTCTCCAAAACGCGCCAGTCTGCTCTACGCTAGCCGCGCGCCTTGCGTGTTACGTAATTTTCACGCGGCCACACCAAATTGAAAACTGCTTGTCAGATTGTCGTAAAAGTCTCGCTCGACAGGCGCACGCTCTCGTTCCGCGCTTTTTTCTGTTTTGTTTTTTATTAATACGCCGATGCACGCGGCTGATACCCGCGTCGTAGTCGTCGGGAAATATTTATCCACTTCGGTTCTTGCGTTTCCTAACGACGGAGCACGGCTTAATCGAGCTACGTGATCGTGCGTGTCAAGACGCGTGATTCGAATTCGAATTAGCCGCTGGCGTTCGTAATGCAGCAGTCTCTGGTTTCTTGAGAGCGCCAGAGAAGTCGGTATCCGAGCAGAGCAAGAGAGAGAGAGAGAGAGATGGGGGAGAGCAAGAGCAAGCGAGTTCTCTCTTCTGCTCGGCGAGGTATACCGTTTCCCTTGTACGCCGGTTCGTAAAGGCAAACGTACGTAATAAATTGAGTCACGTATCGGGTAAGTGCAAACTAGCGAATACACATACGCCTGGCAATGTGGGCTACTGGTACACATGTTATGCGATGTGACATTGTGCGATTGTGCGATTTGCCAAATTCTGCGACGCAATTGAGATCGTTCATTGATAGTCTTCCTTAACAGTTGGTATATATGTCATCTCATTAAATTTCTTTCCCTCCTGTACTGTCTTCAAGTTTTTTCCACATTATGAATAGTGAGTACAAAATCGTGGTCCTTTTAGAACATAAATACTTTTCCCTGAGTTTTATTAAAATCGCAATAATGTTACAACTAAAAAAAAATTATTTTGGTAATAGCAAAGTAAATTTTGATTGTTTTGGTTATTACAAAATAAAATATACAGTTAACAAAGTCGTAGCAGACATTAGTACATAGAAAAAGGTTGCTTCTATCATGTTTATACAGTCAGTCACAACTTCTTAGGCAACTAATTGTTGTGACTTCCAAATTCTAAATTATAGGACATCTAGCCCCGGTTTCCCCTATTTCTTCAATTGATGGATGTTTGTACCTTCAAGAGAAATTCTCTGTGGATGTAAAAGAAAATTGAGTCTTGTTCAGTTTATTTGTAAAGATGATTAATCCTCCAAAATTGCGTATGATTTAATTAATTAAAAAATAATTACATTTAATTAAGTCCAAATAAATTTGATTTTTTATTTCACTTGACAAGCATGATATGAATCTTTTCCGTCGCCCTCATAATGCTATCGCTTGAAATCCACGGCGAATGTAAAGGCAAACAAGCGCGAGATACGATTGAAGGCTCGAATTCGTTTTTCACGTTGCAATTGCAATTGCAGTGCGCGTTTAAAGGACGGTGACTTGCTCGTTCTCTTGTTCGCCGTCTTGTAACGTCCCATGTTACCTCGCGTCGTAACCGTAAGTGTAATCGTGCAAGTGAATCGAGTCGCGAATGGGGTAAGCGCGAGCCGTCATTACGCGAATCTCATGTGGCGCGATATAGTCACGAAGTCTCTCGGTTAGCACGGACCTTTTTCCGCTCCGTGTACCTTTTCCTCCTCCGTCGTTCTTTTTCCGCATATCTGAGCCCTGGGGATCGGGATGCTACCAAGCGGAACTCGCGAACCAGGCGTGCCCGCGATCGAAAATACGATGCGTTTGTATCTCTCCACGTTTTCCTGCTTTTGTGTCATTTGTGACGAATCACGTCGTTAACATTTAACGCGGGCGACAAGTGGGTTTTATTAGAGCGACGCGCGATAAAAGTTTCGACAGTTATATGTTATGACAACAACGAGACGACGTCGGAAAACGTGCGGACTCGATAATCCAGAATATTTCGACATGATTCGTGATTGCAAAACTCAACGTGCGTGCGCTGTAAGAACGATTACGAGTTTTCCGCGAGTATACGAAAGACCTCTGAATATTCGCGGGAATTCGAGAAACAGCTACATACAGAAAAACACCATTGCCACTAAAAAAAGCGATTACTACGTTTACTTTCATTCTCTTAAGTAATGGTTGTCTTCAACAAAGGGTATTTTCCTTATAATAGTCTTAGAGAGATGCTCGAGTTGAGATCTTCACCGACAGGATACTAACTTTTTCCCGCAAAGTTTACGTTCTAGTCGTTGCACAGAATCACAAGTACTTTTATACAATAAAAATACGTGCGGGGACGAATTGGAGCATTGCAATATATGACAAAAACGATAAGAAATTTCAAAGTGGACATGTCGAGCGTAAATTAGTCTGTCAGACGCTGTCAGTTAAAGTAAATATTTGCCTGATGTGAAAGATCCGTAGCTTGTATATATTGAAAATGCGAGGTTGCTCCGCTCGGGAAAATTTCAAAGAACAGTGCTGTGTACCTTTGCACATCTGAATGTAGAAGCTTAAAATATCGGGAAAGTTGCAGAAAGATTTCTATATATGTGTGCTTAGGTTTTCCGCTAAATATATGGTAAAACAAAACAACACACATTTATATACAAGAAATACATAAATGCTTATATGTACAAGAAATACGAAAACTATAACGTGATTATGTTAGATCGTTTTTATGTTATCGACATTTTTGAAGTTCCTCAGCGACCATTTAAAATATACCCCAACACCCATTTAAAATATACTTATCTTGAATTTTAGAAATATTCATAATAATGATAACAATAATAATGTTTTAGAAGTTATCTATGTTACAATGTATGAACATACCTGGCAACCTGGCATACCTGGTTTTTTAATTTGCACAATTATTTAGATGATTAAACCAAACTCGAAGTGGAGATGTACGTAAAAACTGATAATCTACACTGAGAGAAAAATTATCTTAAAATCAACAAATATTTCCTTGATGGGTGCCATTAACATATTTACTTAAATCTACATTCTCTTTACTTAAATCAAATATTGTTTACGTGATTTAAATAAATTTAAATTTAATATTTGATTTAAGTAAAGAGAATGTAGATTTAAGTAAATATGTTAATGGCACCCACCAAGGAAATATTTGTTGATTTTAAGATAATTTTTCTCTCAGTGTATAAGCCCATAATATGTAAACCTAAAAACTATAAGCACGTAAACCCCATGTACTCAAAGCTTATAAGTTTACGCGCGCGTTCGAAGACCCATAAACCCGTAAACCTGAAACCCATAAGTCTAAAACTCATAAACAATTGTCTAAATAATTGTGCAAATTAAAAAACGGACCGATATAAAATATATCATATGAAATATAATGTCATATGCTACGTGCGTGCTGAGTTTCACGAAAAATAGCGTGTTACATTTTGGTAGTGTCCCTTGTTAGATACACACTGTGAACAGATATAGAAGGCAACTAAAAGACAACAGCTTTGTAATTGATATTACTGTCTTACCTGACTATCCACCTAACTATCCTAATTATCCTCACAACGCTAACCTAAAATAAACTATCAAAATTTAAAAACTAAAAGAATATGTTATTATATATTCTAAAGAAAAATTTGTCAGTATATTATAAAACTTCACCAGAGAAGAAATTCGTTCGACTTTATGTTGTTTTTCAATCAAATTGAGTTTTGTTTTAATTTTATATTCTTGATCGAAATGTTAAACTTACTGAGAATACATTGTAATGCATTCTGAATAACTTTAGTACCCATGATAAACTCTTGTGACAGATTTTTTGCGACAGATATAAACTCATGAAATGCTTGAAGCAGCAAATAACGTTCACGCTTCAAATGCAGTATGCATTTTTCTGCGTGCACATTCGGCTTTGGTAGTGAACGATAGAGTAGTTTATATTCTTTCGTGACGTTTTACCGGTACAGCGGGGGCTTGGCAGAGCGCGATTTAAGTTGCAGCCGGAATAATCGCGACGCAGGAGTGTCACAGGAAGCTGTCCGTATTGTACTCCTTGCAATGAGAGCGAGCGGTCATTACGCCGTCGAGTCTCCCTCGATCGACGCACGCGTGCGTCGCTCGGCACGATCGGGCTGTAGGTATAGCCTGTCGCAAATTCTCCCGCTTGATATCGAAATTGATTTTGAAATTAACAACGGCAGCCGTATTGCTTTGTCGTTCGCAGTGGAGCGCGCGCACGCGCGCGGTCGTAATTTAATTGCGTGTTTTCGAGCATGACGACACGGCCGATTGCTTTCTCGCCGAAATTATTCCGCTCTCTCTCCCTCTCTCTCTCTCTCTATTTCTCGTCGAATGGCGGCCTTACGCGCCACTATTTACATGATATTGAATCTAACGGCACCCGCAAGTTTGCGTTTGAGGTGATTGGACCGGCCGGAGATTGGATGAGCGTCCGGGCAATTTTTCTAGAGCCATGCATCTTCGCGACGTCGGGGGCCAATATCGGCGCGCCCACTAAGATATCGGGCTATCAAAGGAATAGGACGAGGGTGAGCCGCTTGAAAATGGGTCGCGGAAAACGTAGCGGCGTGTTCGATCGCGCGCGCGACTCGCGGCTCTCTCGCAAAATCGGAACGTCTCGCTGTCGCGAGACTCCGACCGTCGCAATTTTCATCGATACCATCTGAGCAGCGAGCGTGAAGCCGGGCCCGTTTCCTGCTCGGAATCAGCGGACCGATTTCGGCCGATCGCTCAGGCCACGCGCACGCTTCTTCCCTCTAGTTTCGATGTCGCGCTCGTTATCTTGTTTCCGTTTCTATCCTGTGCTCGCGCTGCCTCTCGCGCGGACGTTTTACCTGCCTGTCTGTTTACGATCCGACGAGCCGACGCGGATTTTATTGGCGTGGCGTTGTTTTCGGAGGAGCGGACTCGCGCTTGGCTAAACCTCCCAACGCGAGTCAGCTCCACGTCGGAATCACTATGTGGTGACCTGCGATCGGCCGAGAGATGTCAATTGGAAATGTCGGTAGTCGCCATAGATATACAGCAGAAACCGTTGCTGATGTCTTATATTTTAGAATTTCAAAATTATAACTTCTCAGGCAACTAATTGTTATGATTAAACTGTATAAACATGATAGAGACAACCTTCTTCTATATATTGATATCCGCCACGATTCTGTTAACCGTATATTTTGTTTTGCAATAACCAAAATACGAACATGCAGCTACGTAGCCATCTTTCCCTGATACCGGGTTCAGTTGTTTAGTAGCGCATGCTAAAAAAGCCATGTATAAAATATGTACCCTGATTAATAGTTCCAGAGTCTCCGCGAGAGGTTTTTTCCTGCCGGCTTTTAAATATGGACCGACTTTATTTCGTTCGCCCATATGTTCTATTTCAATCATTTTATGTATGAAAATTGCAATTATTACAGAAAACAGTATATCATACACTTGCAAAAAATTTCATTCTTACTAGTAACACATTACTTAATTTTATTCAGTTACTATACAGAGGCTCAAAAATTATTTTGTTATTATAAATTACTTTGTTGATATAAATCAGTTTTTTCATTTCTTAAAACTGTAATATTATCCCGATTTTAGTGAAATTCAGGGAAAAGTATTTATGTTCTAAAAAGACCATTTTTAGAACTATATGGCTCTAATTTCCCCTACAGTTTAAAAGAAAAAGAACTCTAGTTGCAAGGTTCTATCTTCTATGACATCATCTTTTTCAAGCGACAATTTAGAAAAGTGTTTCTCTTCTAATGAAAAATAGACTATTAATAAAAAATCTATTAGATGTTACTCAAATTTTTGTTTTTTTTTTCAATGAAGAAGAATATGTTTACTTGAAGCTGAATTGCCTCTTACTAGAAGAAATTGCTATTATGTGAATAAGACATATAGATGAAAGACGAAATTTCTCTAAATTTAAATATATTGTGTTTAGAATATTTTTCTTTTAGTTTCAGAAGAATTCTCTTGAGTTGGCATGTAAAAGAGTAAATTCTTTTATAATTCAAAAAATTGCTTTTTAATTTAAAGGATAGGAAGGATTCAAAGGATGAGATTATATTTTCCTGAGTATATAAGTAGACTGCAAATTCTTATAAGACGGCTGAAGCCAAAAATAAAGAACAGAGATATACTGAGTAAAGTGTTTCCTTTCACATCAGTGATGTAGGGACAATGTAAGGGAAACAAAAGAAAAGAAGAGGAGACGCCTTGACTATATGATTGCTTCTTTTCCTTCTTCTATTCGTTCTTCTATTAAACAAGAAAAAGCATATTATCTATTGTCTTTTCTTACTCCAGAAAAAGAAATACTACATACAAGTAATTTTTACTTGTTTCAAGTATTTCGCACGTTTATATATCCGCAAGTATATCAGAAGCTCGTCACAAGCATGAAAATTATTCAAAATATAATATTAATTCAAGTAAGTTTAATACTTGGAATAAGTATACCTTACTTAACACAAAAATTCGGTTTACTTATTATATAGAGTCGACGGAAGAGAGCCATATATTCTAATGAAGATATTTTTTTTCTTGACACAAGCTTTTCTTTTGTTTGAGTCAAGCATCAGTTTTATTCCGGTGGAATAATAGCTTATTTACAAAAAGAATAATATGTTTTCAATGCCAGATTATTTAATTTTTAGAAGAAGTATTTCATTCTTTTGAATCAAGAATATTATGTTATGATTTGATATTTTCGGCTTTCGTGGTGTCCATGCATATTAGATTTGGTTTCTGCGTTTGATGCCATAGGATCAGGAGGGCGTCCCAGAAGGAGGAAGAACTAGAGTGGCGGCGGGACGCCATGCGTTCGGGACCTGCGTCTTTTTCATTCCGGAGAGAGAAAAATATCGAGAGCGCGGTTTGCTAGGCCGAGATTCGAACCCGGGACGTCAGCCTAGTTGGCCTCACTTAATGCAAAATGAACGGAGACGATATATAATAATGCGCTATTTATGCGCTCTTCGAAAATGAAACGTAAAAATTTTGCGTTCTTTTAGTTACGATAAAATAAAATTTTTTTAGTAGGCGGGCTGGGTGGGCTGCCAGTTAGCCTCCCCACTTATAAATAATTACTTATTCAGCAAAACAAATAGGTAGGAATTATGCGCTAATTATGCGTTTTACATTCAGGCAAATTCGATTTTTGCGCTGCAAACCTTAAGAGACTTCTCCCTTGATCCAAAAAACATAGTCGCCATAAAATTCCTTCAAAACAAAAGAGATTATTAAATCAACTATGTACGATGAATGTACGATTTATGCGCTCTTATATCCAGACAATTTAGATTTTTGCGCTGCAACCCTTAAGGGACTTCTCCCTTGACGCGGTAAACATAATCGCCAGAAACTTATTAAAAATGAAAAAGGTCGCTAAACCAATTATATACGATGAATCTACGATTTATGTGCTCTTATATCCAGGCAATCTCGATTTTTGCGCTGCAACCCTTAAGGAACTTTTATCTTGTTGCGAAATCGTCTTGAAATTCTCTTAAAATGAAAGAGATCATTAAACTTCTGAAAGATAAATCTACGATTTATGCGTTGCTATATCAAAAAAAAAAATAAAATTTCCTGGATATAAGAACGCATAACTCGTAGATTCATCGTATATAATTGGTTTAGCGATCTTTTTTATCAAACAAAGAAGATTCCACGCGGCTCAAACCCGGAAACCAAATCTAGGATGTTATATTATGTTATGAATTGAATTAAAACTTTTTTATATGCTTTCACCAAATACTTGTTTTGAGACAATATTCTTTAGAAATATGAAAACCATTTTTATAGTAAGAAATTTCATTCATAGAAGAAACATTTATTTGAATTAAAAACATGGATTTACTTTATACAAGAACAATTTTTTTATTTCAAAACAACATTTCGCCACTTTTAATTTATTACATAGTATTGAAAGAAATATACAAAATTTCTCTGAGCAAATAAAAATTGTGTTATATTGGAATATTATTAAATATTCGGCTTAACACTTCTAATCTTTCTTCGATCAAGCTTTTTAATATATTTAAAAAGAGAATATTTTCTTATTTTGAGTAAATGATAATGAGCTTTTTTAATATTTGTGATGAGTACATTTTAAGATTTGTATCAAAAAAATATTCTTCGATTTTTTAAGTAAACCATTATTTAAAAGAAGTAAAATAAATCAAGTAATGTTATCTTTCTTGGCAATAGGATGGTACTTTTCTGTGTGCATAATAGACTGATGGACGTAAACCTTACAGCAATTTTAAGTATATTATGTGACTGATCAAATTTACTCATCACGTAGAAGATGACGAAATAGAAATACGAAGAAATAATCAAAATTTATTCCAAACAATATATCTTAAATGCAAGATAAAAATCTGAGTGCAACTTTCATTAAAATTGTTGTTGCTGTATCAGTTGCTGTATCAACAAAAAATTCACAGTATTATATGATGTATAATAATTAATTCGACACACATACACATAGTACATTTACTTCATAAATACAACTAAAGGAATTACAAAGTTTCCATCGTCGATTGTTACGTCGTGATAATGTCTACCTAGTCTAATGCTTCATCCCTTCAATAGAATCTCTGTAAATTTATGATAACCGGAACCATGAATATTGTGTCTTTCATAGTCGTTTTGATGCTCGGGTGCTCCACATTCGTGCTACGGTCGCCATATTTTCTAATGTCCACTTGGAGAAAAGAGAACGATGTCGTTAATGATACGTTTTTGATATTCGTAGTACTGTAACAGTTGCCTCAATGTTTCTCGTAATGCTCGCGATGTTGGAAACCGCGTATTTTCCGGGACTTTTTTCCGGAAGAACTCTACCGAGAACTCGGTACGTTAACGGATTTTTTGGAGTATCTGTTTCTTAGTTACCAAATTTTACGGTAAGTTTTCGGTACGGTATATTCTCTCCTTATAAAGTTACTGACAAATTTACGCGCTGTCTATCTGGGTATCACCCTGTGTGTTTTGTTGTGTGTGATAATTACCCCTTTTAATTTTTAAAATTATTCCTTTTAATTTCTCCCTGAGTTATCTAATATCGAGTTCTGATTTGATTACCTCCGAATTATTATCTAATAGTTTTGACTATCACGTTAATCTAGAACTCAGTCAGAGATTAATTCGATTTGCTTGAATTTCCCGTCATTGATTCGATAAAGCACAACTCATGCGATAAGGATTGGTACCACGGGCCGCGTTATGTTCGCGTGAAACGCGTTGTTAAGGCGTGTCGATCTGAAATGTGCAGGGGAGAAACGCGCACGATAACGATCGCGTGTGAGAACTGGATTAACGTGGCCAGTCCGTAGAGGAAAATAAGGTTTTAACTTGTGGCTCCGTATTGCACTTTCTAAACCTTGGACCAATTTCAAACAGCGCCGAGCTTGGCGTGGCCTCTCGGTAGGCTAGAAGATCTGAGGCGCTGCCGATTTCAAACAAGCTAGACCGGAAATCCGTCAGAGAAAGTGTAACATTACGATAACGCGCTTAGTTATCTTTTCGTGTAGATATCTTTCCAAACCAATTTACCATTGGTTAGGTTTCTTAAAGAAGCTTCCAAAGAAATAAAATCTTTTTCTTAAATGATAACCTCTTATATATGGTCTCAAGAAGATTCTTCTAGAACCAAAAAGAAAATATTATAAGCACAATATTCTTAAAGTTAGAGAAATGTCGTCTTTTGCGGTATAAATCTTGTTCCTAAATAGAAATTTCTTCTAGTAAGAAGTATTTTTCTAATAAGAGATATAGATAGTAATCTTTTAATAAGAGAACATTTCGCTTCAAATAAATATATTCTTCTCGATTCTCCTCTTGTTTCTTCCTCTTGAAAAGGAAAATAATTTAATAAATCTCAGATTAATAGTTTATATCAATAAAAGAAAGATGCTCTTTCGTTAAGAATTCTCGCTTAGAATATATAACTACAAGAAACCTTGCCCACCTTGCAACTAAAATTCTTTCTTGAGTATCAGAATATTTTTTTATTTAATAAAAATTCTCTTGAAGCTATTTATAAAAGAACATCCACTAAAAATAAGATGTCTTCTAGGATGTATTGTTTCATTAATTAGGTCTATCCTTTCGTGCTTGTAAAGGCACAGTGAATTAGCTTGAAAAAGAAAACAGCGACTTGTTCGCAAAAAAACGTCGTCAGGAGCGCGTTTCTGCTGACAAAAGGTGCCTGAAAATCTGAAAGCAATATTTCCTTGTAGCCGTCCATTTGGAAAATAACTTTATCAAGGACTCGGTAGTGCTCCATCGAGAAAAGTGTGGAAACGCGCGAAGAGTGGAAGGTGCGAACTCCCTTTTCACGCCACTTCGCGGGGGGATTAGTGACGCGTAATTACGTGCTCATAATTCCGGGATATGGGTCAGATTTAATTCTGCAGTCGCGGTGCCACTCACTCACTCATTCACTCACTTACTCGCTGTCGTTTGCTTCTTATCCGTGAGCGGCAGCCGCCGCAACGGATTCTCACCCTCTGCGCTGTTTTTACTTACGCATGCGAAAAACCTGTGGCGCGACAGGGCGCCTCTTCGGCCAAGGGGTGTGCCGAGTGTGGCGCGACAAACTTGATGTGCACGCATTACGCGGTTCAATGATACGTGAATGCGAGTGTAACTCGAGGTTTCGAAGACCCAACGAAACTCGTTCGCGCGCACGTGACTAAAAATATAAAAAAAAAGCAAGTGAATATATATATATATATATATATATATATATATATATATATATATATATATATATATATATATATAT
>NW_022639545.1:299996-325498 GCF_010583005.1 Odontomachus brunneus
ATATATATATATATATATCATTGGCCGCGTCGTCTGCGGGACTGAACGATACCAATATCGGCACGTGGCCGTCGATTGCACCGAAAGCGATCTCGTAAGCGTCGAAAGCCCTGCAGAGAGAGAGTTGGTGGCTGTCGACGGAAGAAGATAAATATTTTGCGCGAATATGAATGCACGAAATAATTCACTTATGACTACATGAATACTAGAATTACCGACGAGCAACGACCTGCTTTCATCATAGCGGTCAAAATGACAGATTTTTGAGAAAATACATAATGCAGGGAAAAATGTTTTGGGTTACTTGCGCAATATTTCACCTTATGTGTAAAGCGCGTTGCATGTACGGTAAAGCCTGATCTATAATATGCTCTTTGCGTTCTGTTTCTGGTCTTCTATCTTTTTTCTGGTTTAAAGCTTAAGGTTTGAGTTAGAAAGAGATAAAGAGAAAGAAAGCAAAGAGCATATTGTAGATCAGGCTTAAAACGCTCATTTATTGACATATTGCATGTGCATGGTAAAATATCAAATTATTGACAATTATTGATTCGCCTTAGTCATTGGTACTTTAGGAAAATCTGTTTTCTTTTGTGATTAGCTGTTATTCACAGTATTAGTTATGAAGTTCTCTTCTGAGATCATACAGTGCAGGCAAGAAGCCTGTAGTTTTGCAGTATTGCAGTTCAACCAATAATATTGGTCACTATAAAGATTTTTTCTGACCATTTATCAATGACGAAGGATATGTCAATAATTTCAGTTATTAGTTTTGGCATCATTGTT
This sequence comes from Odontomachus brunneus, assembly GCF_010583005.1. NCBI lineage: Eukaryota > Metazoa > Arthropoda > Insecta > Hymenoptera > Formicidae > Odontomachus > Odontomachus brunneus. Next base: position 300,780 of record NW_022639545.1, read on the forward strand.
TTGCCGTAATCACACTGAAGAATGGTAAAGTAAAGAGAAGTGGTCGAAAGCTCCTCGCGTTTCTTATAAAAGAAAGTATTATTTCACTCGTCTCTCTTCTTTAGCACTAAAGCTAACGATGATCGACGACCCATTTCCGTCAGAACGATCAAAATGACAGCTTTCTTGGAAAAAATATGTTTCTTGGAAAAATATGTAAGGCTAGGGAAAAGTTTATTCCTTTCAGTTTTATTCAACATCAGTTAAAGACACAAAATGCACCGTTATAAATTTGAGTGTGATTTTCCCAAGAAATTACAAACCCGTCATTCTGCTTTGGCAGTGTCAAGAACACAATACCGTGTCATCAGAGACGTTACAAGGTCTTGCCATCGCGGGAACGTTGTTCGACGAACGGTTTTGAAATTTTTAATCAAGCGGCGTGCAAAGGTGCATAGAACCCGCTCGTATTTAAAAGCAATTTATGCGTTTTTGCTTAATTATGTTTGGCCAGAAAAAGAAGCAAATCGTTCGCCGTCCGTCGCGTCGTCTCGTCGCGGTGACGACGACGACAACGACGACGAACCTTAGCAGGTACAAAAAGGAGTGTCTACTATCGATTGCGCGGAAAGTAGGCTCGTCAAACGTGCACAGGCCGTATTTGGTAGTGGATATTTCTTGCAGGAACTCGCATCCGAGTTCCCCTATGTCCCGATCGGTGCATTCAACGGCGTAGAAACGACGAGATCCATCGGCCTCGTCGGGATCTCTCTCGGGCAGCGTTTCGAGAGATAGTTATATATAGAGAGAGAGGGACTCCTCATTACCGCGGAGGCGATAATTATGATCCTCGCCTGCGGTAATTTATCACAGTAATTTGGCTGGTTTAACGGTGTACGCCGAGATCTCTATTAAATCGGGCTAACCAATGGCGTAGAAGCGGCGATAACGGAGAGTATTGTGAGCGTACCGCGTGGAAACGTATTGCTGCCCACAATTCGACGATTACTGCCACTGTAAATTGCCGTAATTACGGCATTCGCCCAGTTACTTATCGCGACAATTGGGTCGGCGGCACGTTGTAAATTAAGTTCCTTGTTTCGCCGGGGCTTAATTGACGACCGAAAACAACGATATCGCGCTGAGACAGAGCCCGGGGCCGCAGGGCGTTTTCTGCGGAACGTATGGACGCGATTACGGCGATTTATCGCGAGTCCCGCTATATCGATCGGAAAAACCTACCGACGATCTATTCCCAATAGAGCGGACGAATTTTTCTTGAAGAAAAAATACATATTAAAAAATGCAAGATAAAATGTTTGGGCTCACCTGCCCTCTGTGTTTACGCTTGTGTCAGTAAAGGGACTATCTCACTGATTATCAATAAGTGTCCACTGATCTTCTGTAATAACACTCTCGCTTTACTACTCCGTGTTGTATTTCACTGATTTGGATTAATTGAAATAAGATATTTCTGCTATCTGTAATACACAAATTCGTTATACATTATACCAGATCCACTTTCTACGTCTATGATGATTCAATTAACGGCTTCCATGCGTTAATAGTAGGAATAGTTGCTGCTATTAGGTTGTTTATTAAATGGCGAATTTTTGGCGGATAATGAAACTTCAAGTATCTGTAACTTTTTTAAAAATGATTTTTATTAATAAAAGTAAACACTAGCGGACTCCATACATTTTCCCGACGAGATACAAGTATATTTATGGCAGTTTTATAAAAGAACTTTCCACACTCAAGAAAATCCTCGGAGGTGCTTTGACAGTTGCTTTATTGTTGAATCTTTTCCCTGCCAAAAAGTGACTCAAATGTTTAGGAAAGTGGTAATCCGTTGGCGAGAGATCTGGTGAGTATGGTGGATGAGGAAGGATTTCATACTGTAACTCATGCAATTTCTGGACTATTGTTTTTGAAACATGTTGTCTGGAGTTGTCGTGAAACAGTACAACTCCATGTCTGTTGATCAATGCTAGTTGCTTAACTTTGTGTAATTGCTGATACATTTCCTCCAGTTGAGAACATTTGAATCATTTTTAAACAGTGAAAAAGTTCAACAATAAAACAAAAAGTGCTTTCAAGGATTTTCTTAAGTGTTAGGAGTTAGAATTTCTACACAACTGGCATAAGAATGCACTTGTATCTCATTGGGAAATGTGTATTGAATCCGTTGGTGCTTATCTTGATCAACAATTATTTAACATTTAATTATCTTGATAACAATTATTTTTAAAAAAGTTATAGTTATTTAAAGTTTCATTACAAAATCAGCCATTTCACATGCAATAATCTTATATTGATTGGTCCTTTCAGTGAGATTTTACTGAATACAGTATACTTCTATACAGTATACAGTATACTATAAGTACAGTAAGCTATACTTCGAAGTGAACCACTGGTTAAAAGTACAGCATTTCAGTGAAAAATACACTAATTGCACTTTAAAGAGAATGATTATTGCATAATATCACATCTTTCATGTAATATAAGATGCGATATTATTACATGTTATTAATGCGTAAGATGCATTACATTTAATGCAAAAGATCCAACTATTGCCACTCAGTTATCGCGTACCAGAAAATAACGCCGCTATTAACGGGAGACTAATGTTGTTTCATAACTTCAACATGTCCGCGCGGTCTCGTTCATATGGATATATCACGTGTTGTATTTATCAGACCAGCCCACCGTTTTGTTGAAAACAGAATTGCGAATTGCATCGATTGTTTAACTCCCTCGCCCTTTGTCTGTCGCTCCCCCTCTGTCTGTTTTAATTTTCTATGTCTCCAATCAAATTTTGTTTGTTCTGACGACAAGCGTACGTTTGTTCCGATGAAATATGACATGCCGAGTGGTGAGGAGAACAGGGAATCACGAGAGAGACAGACAGAGAGAGAGAGAGAGAGAGAGAGAGAGAGAGAGAGAGAGAAACGAATCGCGATTGTGAGCCGAAGGTCCCCCCTCTTTGATAAGACAAATGTTTTTTCACGTAACATGAATTTGCGATAAAAGGGTTCGCGTTTCGCTTGTATACCTCGTACAGCTCTCCCCAGCCGATTCGCACGCACGGATATTGCCAGCTTCTGAATCACCCCCGTTATACGAATAATACTACACCTCTCTGTCATCGCGCTCGTATTATTTCGCGAAGGGGAGATTTTTCGGGGGTGCGCACGCCAGGGTGCCGCTCACATATAGATGCTGCGTCTCCCCCTCCTATACCGATTTAATGGGTAGGTTTGTCGAGAGTATCGATTTAGGAGTTCACGATGGTAAAGGGTTGCGTCAACACGAGCAGGTTGCGTACAGAAAATACGGAGCATTCGTAAGTATCGCGTTTGCTTCGCGAATTATATTTTACGACTGTGCTCGCGAAAGCGTCTCTTAATACTAGAATTACTAAAGCAGTCAAAATGCACGGGCCTTCTTCTAAAAATTGGTCATTTAGAGCGGTGCACTTTTTATATTTGGAGTTTGTCATTCACTTTGGCATCCCTTAAAGAGTAGAAATGGGTGAAATATTTTTTTTAATAATAAGTGCGTGGAGCTTCAGAGGACTACAGTTCTTTCCTTTTCCATTTTTCGACGCGATTACATGTAACACACCTTATCGTATGTAAAAGAAAATGAAAGTACGAATTTCTGGACACGACCCTGGATATTCTTATTGTTTTGATCTTTAAATATGAGTATTTAAAATTTTCAATAGAATATATTATATTATTTTTAAATTTTCATAGAATATATGTCTATATATTTTTTATGTTGGAAACTTAAATATATTCTTAAACTTAAATGTATTTAAAAACTACAACAATAGGAATGTTCACATTAGAAAAAGGATTTGATTGACGAAACCAAAATTTGTGTAAAATGAGATTAACAAAATGTTTGGCAATTGCAATAAAAAAAATGTAATTGCCGCTATTTTTCTTTGCTTAGTGACTAAATAAATATATCACTAAGAAAGTAAGCCAAAATAATGGCAATTAAATGTTTTGGTTTGTAATTATCATTTGTTTAATTCCATTTTAACCAAATTTCAGTTTCGTCAACTAAATCCTTTTTTAATGCAAGATTAAGTACATATCCGGGTATTGATATTTTTAAATTTTAAGGTTAAATATCACGCAAGTATATAACCGTTAACATTTTTTATAGATATTATTTCTCCCTTGCGTTACGTATATTTTGAGCAACCTGTCACTTCGCCCGTTCTGATAGAGATAGGTCGTTAATAGCCGATTTTAGCTAACAGCATTATATACACAATAGTTAATAACACTGCGATGCATGTTATATTGGTTATAATTCACCGCGCAATGCGTGATAATCTATGAGGAAAATCGCGAATCGAGTTTGGAGCCGCAATATGTCGGTGAAACCGATCGGATTATAAGTCCCCTTGATATGTATTTCAGCCGTTGCGCGATTGCGAATCCGACAGCATTGCCGCATGACTTGACTCGATGTCGCGCAATTCATCATCCTCAGGACACCCCGACGTATCCTGACGTATCGTGTGCGTTGTATTTCGGCGCATATATACCGAAGTATGTCGCATTGTCCCAACAATTGGAGACGTTTATGGCTCATTACTGCCGGTCCGATCGCCTGGAGTAGACGACAGTCGGAAATTATACAACTGCTTGTGCATCTTGCTCCGATATCTTCGCCAGCAGGCGGGAGGCTCGTAAAAACGATGAATTAAGCTGCGGCGTATTGCGATCACGTAGGTGCTGTTTGTACTCTTTACCCCCATGTTTACGCGCTTGCACGTGTGCGCCGCGACTGGTAGTAATGCCTAACTCGCTTGCTGCAAAGAAGAAAGAACAATAAAACACAAAAAACAATGCAAGAAAAAGGACAAATAAAATTTCACCGGGTAAATTGTTCCCGCACGCTGGTCGGCGCGCGAGTTCTAGCGCGCACAGAGCGTTGACAAAACCTAGCCGGGACGCGAAAATAGAAGTGATGTTTTTATTCTAGTGCCTTCCTCTCCCATACCTGTCACGTGTAAATACGTGTGCATGTTGAAAAATTCGAAAGGAAGAGAGAGAGAGAGAAAGAGAGAGAGAGAGAGAGAGAGAGAGAGAGAGAGAGAGAGAGAGATATGTGTTTGTGTATATAAATATATACATATACACATATATATGTGTGATAAAGGAGAATCGAAAGAAAGTAGTCGCATCTACGGCGGAGAATACTGAAGAAGACGTAAAAGGAAAAGAGAAACCGTACGCGATGCGAATTGAAGGAGGAAAAAGGAAAAAAAGATATCGCCGCGAATGGGTAAAATTTGCGGGATAAAATTCACCGCAGACTGTTCGCGATCCGCGGTACATTCCGCTGTGAATTTCCCGTAGGCTCCAACAACATTCGTCGCGTGCATTAGCATTTTCATTAGCCAACATGGCGGCGAAACGTCTGCTTTTATAGTCCCTGTGCTCGTGAGCGTGCAACAGCCCCTTCTTGATATTATTCGTGATTATCTTAACTGCCTCAAATGCATTACATCCCGTAAGACGGTTGCTCAAACGCGATGCTCCTACTATTCCCGTCGCGCTCGTTCTTGACACCAATTACTTAACGCGTTTAGAATTACTCGTCCCGCGATTGCTTTCTACGCGCCGAATTGTTTCTGAGAAGAAACTTAAAAAAATATAAAAAATGAATTATTTCACTCAAGAATTAATAATCTTATATCTTTAGCAAAACTCTTACACATGCGTGTGTGTGGCCCATAAGAAGATTCTTCTAAAATTAAAAGGATATTCCAAGCACAATATTCTTAAAGTTAAAGAAATTTTTTTCATCTTTTATCTACAGTACAAGCCTTGTTTTTAAATTTCTTCTAAAAATTTCTTTTAGTAAGAGGACATTCTATTTCAAGCAAACATATTCTTTTTAGTTCAAAAGGAGAAAAATATCAATAATATCTATAATAGATTTCCGATACAATAATATCTATAATAGATTTCCGATTAGTACAGTTCACTTCAATAGGAGAGCAATCTTTTGACAATAGTTTTTGCTTAGAATATAAAATTACAGGAAATAGTACCTTGCAACTGGAGTTCTTTTTTTTTTAAATATTTTTGTTTTGATTTTAGAATAACCTCCTTTTGAGGCCATATATATAAGAGGATTCCACTAAAAATAAAATTATATTTGTTTATTACAAAATAGGATTGTAGATACAAAATTATTTCGCACATTTTAGAACCTCTACAGTTTTTGAAGGCGATTTATTAAAAAAGTTTCCTTGTTGTCGTACTTTTTAATTGTTTACTGACAGATTGTTTTGGAAGTCAGTTAAGAATAAAAGTTTTGTCTTGTGTCTTTGGGTCGGATTCCCAGCAAAACTTTACTAGGAATCTATAGTTCACATTACACTTTTGAATTTTCAGTAAAACTTCTAAAAAGGACGTTTCAGAATACAATCCTTTACTGAGAAGAAAAATATTTAAAAATTAACAAATATTTATTTACTTAAATCAAGTAACAATACTCGGTTTAAATGAAAAGAATTTTTATTTAAGTAATTATGTTAATGATATCTTAGCAAATATTTGTTAATTAGATATTTTTTCTCAGTGTAGATGTTCTCGGATTTTCAGAAAAGTAATGAAATTAATCAATCTCCATGTCATCTGGATAAGCCCATATAATGATCCTCTAATCTAAAAGAACTATATAAATGACATATACTGAACAAATCAACAAAAGATTCAATATCTTTAACGATTCTCGAGTTAGAAGAGAACGCACGAACAAAAAACATGCATACAAGTTAAAAATTTCCATTTCTTGAGGCCAATTAAAAATTCCCACGCTCGTCGAGATGTAATCGTTCCGATACCTCGCTTATACAAAAAAATACGGATACGAACGAATAGAATCCATTATCTAGTTTGACATATTTTAAAATATTCGTGCCGAATTTCACGAAAAACACGCGATTGCGCATGAATCAAATTGACGTTCCTTTGCAATCTCTATCGTTAATTAATACGCGCGCGCGCGAACAACTATGTGTGTCTCCCGATGAAATATATATATCCCGTGGAAAAATATCGAGCAGATATTGGCATCGCGCGCGTTACATTTTAACGTTCATCGCCGCCGAACGCATTTTCGCTCTTCCACGCATTCTGTTCGGGGATTAGCACACAGCGTATCGACCAATAAGATTAATGCATTGCCTATAGAGCACACTTCGCTCGTGACAACGAGTCGATTGTAATCCATTGTTTCACAATTCCAAAGGCAAACATAGCCTATTCCATAAACTTTGCTCAACGTCGCTATCCTTGTATATACGCCAGCTTTGCCCAACGAGTTTCGCAGGAATAGCTCACAAAGCATTCGAAGTAACCGAATCTCGACCTACGCCGCTTTACCGTGCAAGCGAAAATTAGAGCACGCACACGTATGCTTAATTTAAGGGGAGATGCCATACTTGAAAACTTTACCCACGAAAAATTAACTTTTTTCTGCAAACTTTACGTCGTATTAGCTACACAGATATTTCTCTACAATTAAATTACCGGGCAAATAAACAACAATAATTAATAATTAATAATTAAAAATTAATAAAAATAAATAATAATATAATAATATAATAATAAGAATAAATTAACTTATAAATTAAAAGTGTAAATAGAAAATATAAATAAAAATAAATAAAATTAATTGGAGCGTTGCTCAATATGTGACGAAAAAAATGAAAAAAATTGTTTCAAGCAATAAAATAACAAAATTGTCAAAGTCTCGAACTGTCAGCGTAAATATTTGCTTGATATACAAAAGTTTCTATAGCTTGTACATATCGAATATGTGTTTGCTCCGCTCGGAAGAGTTTCAAAGGACGTTTTCCTGTATTCCTACAATTGAATCTAGAAGTTTAAAAATATACGAAAAGTTTGCAGAAACATTTCTTTACATGCGTGGTTATGTTTTCCGCTAAATATAGTAAAACAAAGAAGCATACATTTGTATAACATTTGTATGTGCAATCGCGAGCAAATAGATTGTCTGCCTTTTTTTCATGAGTTGAGGAATATACCTATCTTGTCTAATGAAAGTTCTCCATTAGAAAAATTTTTCCATTGGACATGCATACGTTCTTAAACTCATAAAAAGCGGACAATCCATCTGCTCGTGATTGTACATACAAATGTTATACAAATGTACAATTATACAAGAAATATGGAAAATATAGTGTTAGTATTAATGCTTATAGTCGTATTAATATTTACTTGGCATAATGTTTTAATTGTTTCTACATAATCGATATTTATGGAGTTTATTATCCACTTCGACGTCTCCTTAAATGCTACAACAAGCGCGAAAGAGCGCGTTTGCGAAATGCAGAACTTGGGCAACGTGGACAAGCAGTAGAATTAAACAGGAGCGAGCCGAAGAATGGGAGAAAAAATTGGAGCGAAGCTACCACGGCTCTCGGACTTAAGCTCGAGCGAATTAACGTGCAAACGAGGGGTAGGCTTCTGGCCTCGTCGCGGAAATGTGACGATCAGCCTCGTTAACATTGCAAATTTTCCTCGCGGCCGCTTTTTACGCAGCTAATTTCACTCTGCAATGCAAATCCGCTCAGTTCCGTTCCGCATCCTCCCCAGACGCTTCAGCGTCACGACGGATTCGCAAGAAAGCGAGCGATTCGTCGACAATGCCGGGGATACATCGCGAATCCCTTGCATGTGCGCTAATTTTCTTTTCATGCCGCGTCTATCCGAGGCTCTTTCTCGATTCGTGGTCCGACAGAATCACTGAAATACAGAGTCTGGACAGACTTTGCTTACTTTCTATTCATGCGGACAAAATATATGTCAATGTTAAGAATATAAAAATAAAAAAGTAAGCTCGTCTTTAACAGTTGTTTACTAATAATACAAATTGTACATTAGAATTAAATATTAAATTATATTGTATATTATTTAACAATACTATGCATGTATAGCCACAAATTTGTTGTTGAACACTTTCTTTCTCACATTTAATGGGAAACATTTCGACAGAAATCCTCTCTCACTTCGACTTGTACAATTTCTAACATTACTTTTCCGCTACTCACGCAGTCAGACACATTTTCTACAAAATTCATATATTTTCTAATAAACATTGAGTATAATATTAAAGATTAGGAAATAATTTACGTGTTACAACTTCCGATTTTCTACACAGAGAGAACGATTTATTGATTCAAATAAATGTTTCTTTGGAATAGTCCAAACGAATTTTTCGATTGATCAAACAAAATTTTGTTTGATCAATCGAAAAATTCGTTTGGACTATTCCAAAGAAGCGTTTATTTGATTCAATCAAATCGTTCTCTCTGTGTACATAATTAGACTTACTTCCTATTAAATTATTTTTCAAAAGTCACCTGCTTTACCCATTTACAATTCTTTTTCTTAATCCTAGAACATCAAATTTCTTACGAGTCCTGATTTCATCATATTTAGTGCATCCACAGCCACTATCAATATTTCTTTGAAAAGTGAATATTTTATATATACAGGGTGTCTCAGAACAATCTACGAAGCTCTCATGAGAGCGTAGAACGGATTGAGATGAGCAAGAAAGTCCTGTGCCGTTTCGCAATAATAGTCGAGATATTAATTAAAAAAGATTGGTGAATGATCACGCGCGATATGGTAGATGAGCTGCTGTGGCGCCGTCTGCCATTGTATACTTATACATTAAGTCAAACTGAACAAAAAAGTCATTTTGCAAATGACCACATAGATTTTTAAATATTAAAAAAAATTGTTACATATATGATTGTATATTATAATGTATAAATTTTCTTTAATTAATATCTAAAAATCTATGTAGTCATTTACAAAACGGTAAAGGACTTTATTGTTCAGTTTGACTTAATGTATAAGTATACAACGGCAGACGGCGTCACTGCAGCTTATCTACCATATCGCGCGTGATCATTCACCAATCTTTTTTAATTAATATCTCGACTATTATTGTAAATATCGCAAAACGGCACAGGACTTTCTTGCTCACCTCAATCCGTTCTACGTTCTCACAAAGGATCATTATGGAGGTCTGAGACACCTTGTATATGTGTGTACTTTTTTTTTTAATTTGAATGCCAAGACATCAGGAACATGTCTATATAAAATACGATTGAGGTTTTACAAAAAAGAATTAACTTTGCAAAAAGACCAAATAGAAATTTACTTAATCACCAATTGTTATTTGCTCGAAAATTAATAGTATTTTTGTAACCGTATATTGTATACACCATATTGTAATTGCCATATCTGTTAAAGATAAAGGATGTAACTTTTCAGAAAAAAATGTAGAACATAAAAAAAATGTAGAACATAAAAAAAATATTATTTTAACATGAAAAGTTTTAACATCAAGATTGATTTCAACGGTGTCTTTCTACTCTGCTAAATAGCAGATGGGGCAGCATGGACAGTTGTCGAGAAAAGATAGAAGTTTTTTACCCTTCAATGCCGATCCCTCTATTTGTCATTATGTAGAAACGACAGGCGTTTCAAGCATGGGTGTTGTACAGCCAAGCGTGATGTTCTAGAATTAATATAAAACAAAATACTCTATCATGATTTCGATTATAAATGATTTCGAACTAATCGTGTGCAACTAAGCTAACGCAATTCTATGATCGGAATTCATAATCCGATCTTACGTTGAAGATCGTCTTAAGCTTATCTTGAGATGCTGCTTGAACAATGAGACGATCCGTAGATCATCTGAACTTAAGACGATCATAAATATAAGATCCGTGAATATCTATGTTTATCAACGAGACGCCATGAATTACGGACGTTTTGTTTGAATTATTAACCTGTCCAGATTCTGTATTCTAGTAACTCCAGTTCGGCGAACGAATATACACTCCCTCTCGAATATTCGCTCGCATAATTTCAGCGCGGCAACGGCCCGTAATCCCCGCGTAATCATTAAGAGAAGCTCGCGAATCGTGGACGTCAAAAAGACAAACGTGACGCGCAATAATAACGCGCGACTGATGCTCGCGTATGCAAACGCATCACGAGCGACGGTAATTACGTTAATCCAGACGAGCAGAGAGAGAGAGAGAGAGAGAGAAAGAGAGAGAGTATGAGAGTGTGTGAAAGAGAGAAGGAGAGAGAGAGGAAGGAAGAGAGATAAAGGGAACGGGTGTAAGCTTATTTGCAACGCGGATTAAGAGGGTAATGTATCGTCGAATTGCGATCCTAAATGCATGATAACAAATAGTCGCTATCGTTACCCTATATCCGATTAGCGAAATATTATGTGGAGGGTTTGTGTGTATGTGTGTGCGCGTGCAGTGTGCGGCGCGACGCGAATATGATCGATAGACCGAACGAGTATTGCGCGAATTACAACGTGGCACATGCACATTTTCTGTTCGGCCCGTTCATTTCGTTGTCGCGGAATCCGCAACGGGCTGTGAAGTATAACGACAATAAATTTTTACAGCGTTTTGATTTTCGCGAAAAGTGATTCCCCCGAAATAAATATATGTGTGTGTGCGTGCGTGCGTGCGTGTGTGTGCGTGTGTGTGTGTGTGTGTGTGTGTGTGTGTGTGTGTGCGTGCGTGTGTGTGTGTGTGTGTGTGTATGTGTGTGTTATATACACATGATACGTTATGTCGAGATAGTAATATCGCTCACGCATTTCCATTACAGCTGTCGAAAATTAATTCCGTCTTTTTTTCAATGCCTCGGTAATGTTACTAATTACTCTGGTCAACTAATCTTGGTGTTTCGAACATGCCTCTTGCGCATTTTTATGTGTAAAGTCTGAAAGTGTACTCGAAATTTCTCCATCTACAATTTCTTCGGGACGATCATCCGAGATTTAATATACAAATACGTAATTACTGAAGTATTATCAATATTAAGTATTCTCCATAAGAGATTTAGAAAGCAATATATTTGTGTGTATTCAAAAAAATTCTGTAAGTTTCACAATTTCTTTACTTTGATTTTTTTCAGTTAGATACAAGATGTGATAAAAACTAATGTATTTATTTTTTTTTTTCTTTAAAGAGACGTAGCATAAATCAAATATAGCAGAAAATCACTGGATTGTGCATCTCAAAATCACATCTGTATATATAAAGATATAATATTTGAACTTATTAATTTAGCGTAAAAAAATATTATGCACATCACACAATTTGATCCATGTGGCAGAAAAAAGTTACTTCTTGTAGACCCGTGTTACCTAATATATTTTTTAAATGACTTGATCATTTTACTAATTACCGAATTAGTAACATAATAAGTAAAATGTAACATTATGAATGCATTATGTTTGCTTGACGCTCAGGCCCGAACATAAAGAATTTGCTTTCAAGTTGAGCCTCACTTGCATACGTTCCGTCAATTTTTCCAGACGTCCGCTGAACGTTATAAATGGTAGACTTCTTTTATTCCTCTTTCGAGGCGCTCTTTCAAATCGTTGAACGGACGATTGTGTTCGACTTTATCGGTGGGCGTATCGCCGTTTGAACGAACGATGAGTTGTCTGAAAGCGGCTGGCAGATTGAAGTAATTAACGCAGCGTGCTAATTAATTCGCTACGAAAAGGCAGGTGCGCGTTGCCCCTTCTCAGACTGGTAATACCTGCCTCGCGAGCCGTCGTCCGCACACAGCTCAACGACTCACACACGACTTACAACACGTGATCACGCGATTCGCACAAACAGCGATAATTATTACAAATATATGTAATGACGAAACTGTTTGTAATAGTGGCTTATTAGCGGAATCGGATAACGGAGAACGCTTCGCACGGGTACGATTAACATTCTCGGTGTTACATTTCCCAACCTCTTTAGTAGGATGAAAACTCGAGGGTCGACATTTTCGCGCGATAAAAGTCACAATTTCTAAATTAACTGCGCGAAATTCTCTCTCTCTCTCTCTCTCTCTCTCTCTCTCTCTCTCTCTCTTTCTCTCTCTCAAATGTTTGCAAAAAATAACTTGAATTTATTAATCTTCAAACTTCTTAAAGCTAAGAAAGCGTATCTCGATTTTGTTCGAATTATCAGGTCCTTTTTCAATTATTAGATTTCCTTTCAAATTATAGAATTTTTTCTGTTAAATTTTTAACACAATTTTTGCAAAATGTAACTATTCTAACCTCAATAGAAATAATCTGAAATCAGTACGTTAATACAAAAATCAATATATATTTTTTTTTATTCATTAAGGTTATGGTTATTAATTCACGAAATGGATTTTTCAGAAAGATAATATTTCGCAAAATGGAAATTATAAAAAAACAAATTTAATTTAATTTTTTTAAAATTCTAACTTATAAAATAAACCAAAAAAATGGTTTTTAAATTTGCGAGAAAACTTCCATGAATCGATATAGACAATTATGAGAAACATTTTTGTTAAATAGTGAGTTAATCAAATAAATTGTTCTCAAGTTATCGTGATCACAAAAATGCTATTTCAAGCATAACGTGTTAAAATTCTATAATAAACTCTTATTCAATCTTGCTTATATCAAGATATGGTTAAATATACTTAATAAACATACATGACAAAAAATTTACATTTCTTTTAATTTACAACTTTTTACAATTCTCCGAATTTTATCTAGTTTTTATTTCTGTCCTATAATCTCTGTCCTATAATCTCTTAAGAGTAATGGTTATCTTCCATAAAGAATATTTTCTTTATAGTAGTTTTAAAAGATATTCATCACAAATGTGAGATAGGCTCGTTATCATATGCTCAAAGAAAAGAATTGCTTCTCTTTACAAGTATATTATAAAACTTTGAAGACAAAAGCGAAGTCGACCCTATTTAGTAAATAAACCGAATTTTTGTTTCAATTTAATATTCCTCATTGAAACACTAAACATACTAGGATTCAGAGTATATTTAGAGTAAATTTCATGCTTATGATGAATTTACAATTGCAGATTTGTATATAAACCTATGAAATATACTTGAAACGTTTACTTGAATACAGGCTACATTTTTCTGTGAATGAGAGGAATTATCTTTTCGTACATATAATTATTTTCAATTTCTCTTTTTATATTAAAAGACATTTCACAATTTTTCTCAATATGAAACAATATCGAGTCTGTCACTTGTATTTCTGTAGCCTTTGATTTTCTCGCGGAAGGCCCAGCGCGCTTATACGTCCACTATCGTAGGTACCGTTGATCTCTCGTTAACTGTACCGTGCGGCAGATTATTATTAAGTAGCGCGAGAGAGCGGACTACACGCGACATTGACACTGTGGCCACGAACACTTTGCGCCGACCCAACTATGGTATAACCCAGCTATCGTCCGAGGATCTCTCCTGAGCGCGCGTAACGCCTCGCGTGTCGTGTAATGTACGTAAGTTTCGCAATAATGCAAGTTGATTTACACACAATCCCGGCTGTTTATCGGGCCGGGATCTCTCCTCATCGCGCCGCTCATTCGCGCTCGACTCGTGTTTACGTGACAGAAGTCAGCTGAGAGCTCCCGCGAATCAAATCCCCGCCAGCCACTCCCGCCATCGCGACGGACTCTACGGCGACATTTCATTTCGCGCCTCAATTAGCCCCACTAGAAGCTAATTAATTGCTCCGCGGCGTCGCGCTCAAGTGCTGGCGCGCGATCGGCGACTCTCGCTTTTAATTGAATCTTTTGCTCGATTAATCAGTCAGTTAGTCAGACCTCGGAATCACTTAAATCCCTAAAATTGGTTTTGCCAAAATGGCGAATGAACGGCCGGTATTTATAGCGAGCGATTAAAACCGGTCCGCGCAATTGCCGCACACTGATGCAGTTTCAATTTCACGGGCAGAAGCGACGCGGGGAAACGGCTAGAAGGGGGCAGGGGAGGAGGGTGGACGCTGAGGGGTCTCGTTAATTACTCCGCTCGTGGACTCTGTTCGGAAAGAGGACGTTTTCGTGAATTTGTCCAACAAGGATCGTCGTCACGACGAACTTACGTTGGCACCTTCCCTCTGAACGACGTGCGCGCGCTGTCTCGTTGTTACGCTTAATTGACAGCAACGTCGGCGATTAATTAGCCGCCCTTCCCTACGGCTGAGTGCAGCTCGCCTTGGCCCGTCCACCCCGTCGTCTTCTCGTATGTCTCTCTTCGAGCGTGAGCGTGAACTATACTGCTGAGTCTTGTTAGGCGCTAAAAATAGAGACGTCGTCGCTCCTACGGCGGCAATCGAGACGGCGCGTCCGGCACACAGGCTGCGCACACCTTTGGACAACGACTCCGTTCCGTTTCCCACCTACCTACATTCAATTAGCGAGCTAATTGATCTCATTATGCCCGCTCAATGAGCCGCGAAAAGTAACGCTCCGCGTGCAGCTGAATGTCCGTCGTCTTGACGTTGTTGAGGAGGGGGATTGCTTGAGATTTTATGGGACATTTGGAATTAGAATGGGACGTTTCCCCATAAAGGGGAACTTGAAGGGGCCACTTGGACGAGTATCTCGTAAGAGCGTTCAATCGCGAGCTAGATAATTACGCGCGACATGCGTAATATAAATGAAATTTCCACGATCATCTCTCTCGCGCCACTCTCTATGAAATCAATAATATCATGCGCATCTCAAGCAGCGGAGCTTATCGCGATAAATTGTGTATTTATGATGATTCTTATCTATCTTATCTCGTTTGCTCGTTTGCCGGTAATTCGCATCGAAGAATTCCTCAGTGGTAATTAGACGCTACTAGGTAATCCCAGACCCGGGTAATATATTAGAATAATTTATGCATTATTTGTAAATTAATAATATATAAGACCACTACACGTGGGTGCAGAAAAGTGTGCGCACAAACAACCTGCAACAATATTTCAATATAGATTACGGCAGTATTTCGCGGAGCATTAATTATGCTAATCATAAAGAGTGCTCGTGTAGATTGTATTAAACAGCATAATATTAATCAACACAAAGATAACGGCGACACATATTTCATGAGGCGCAACAATTCATTGTGCTGTCTCATGATTAGAACAGACGTTTGTTTGACGTAATAGTTTTACAAAATTTTAATTACAGAATTTAGTATTATTTGATATAACAGTTTTACACAAAGCTCTTGTTAGGATATTTAATATCATTTGATAAATACAATATTTGATAATAGTTTTACAAAATTGTTATTCTGAAACTCAATATCGTTTCGTATAACAATTTCATAAAATTTTTATTATGAAATTTTATATCGAGGGATGCAATAAAACAAAATTTTGTTTACGAAATTTAATAGCATTTGATACGATTTTACAAAACCTTTGTTATGAAATTTAATATCGTTTGGGGGCATAATAACTCTACAAAATTTTTATTATGAAATTTAATATCTGACATAACAATTTTACGGGATTTTTCTTATAAAATTTAATATTGTTTGACATAAAAATGTTAATTTCTCTCATAAAATTTAATATCGTTTGACATAATAATTGTACAAAATTTTTATTATGTAATTTAATATTATTTGAGGTAATAATTTTACAAAATTTTTATTATGGTATTTAATATGACCCTAAACTTTTCATGACACGACATGAAATTTAATACTTGACATAACAATTTTTTACGAAATTTTTTTATAAAATTTTTATAAATTTTTTTATAAAATTTAATATTGTTTAACATAACAATGTTACACAAAATTTCTGTTATAGAATTTAATATCGTTTGATGTAATAATTTTACAAAATTTTTATTACAGAATTTAATACTATTTAATACTATTTAATACTATTTAATACTATTTGGTATAATAAAGTTTTACAATATTTTTATTATAATATTCAATATTATTATTGATATAATATTGATATTATATATATATATATATATATATATATATATATATATATGTTTATTATAATATATAATATATATGTTTATTATAATATTTGTTACAACCAGAATGCGCGTCTTAATAACACGCTCTGAGATAATTTTATGTCAAATATCATGAAAAGTTTTGTATTATATTAAATTTCATAGTAAAAATTTGATGGAATTTTTGTATCAAACATTGAATATTATAATAAACATATATATATGTGTATGTGTGTGTGTGTGTGTTTATTATAATATTCAAAGTTTGATACAAAAATTCCATCAAATTTTTACTACGAAATTTAATATAATACAAAACTTTAATAAACATATATATATATATATGTTTATTATAATATTCAATGTTTGATATAAAAATTCCATCAAATTTTTATTATGAAATTTAATGTAATATAAAACTTTTCATGATATTCGACATAAAGTTATCTCAGAGCACGTTATTAAGACATACATTCTGGTTGCAACAAATTCAATAATAATCGATCAACGTACGACTATCAGGTCTACGTGATGGTTCTAATGGCCAGCGCACTCGAACGGAAATAGTCAGGTTATATCCTCAGTTATATCCTCAGTTTAGAAGCATCGTACGTGCTCGTGTCCGCGTTTATGCAGATGCGCGCAGACATCCGAGGGATGCAAGCGCGACGCGACGTGACGTATTTGCGAGTGCCATTGTGGCACCACTTCGACTTAGCTGGAGTGAATCGCGCCCCTCGATCATGTTCGGTGTATTACTTCATCGTATCTTGTCGATAATGCGACACGCCGATAGCGAAAGTGAAACACAACTACCTCTAGTAGACCGGCATTAATGATGCATATGCAATATCGCATCTTATTAATTAGCAAGTTCGATTCACCGTCTAGTTCAAGTGCGGTCGGGAGCGTCGATGTTCCGTTGAACTGTTGCCTTCTCTCACCTGTTGCTAAATACACGGTCTCACGTGTCGTCAATTACGTCGTTTACGACGTCTTGCACAATTATCTAAGACGTGCCGCGGCATTTTCATTCACGAACGCGCGGTATCGTCCGCGTTTCTCCTTTACTGTTCCTGGCTAGTGGTGAGCATCTTTGAGCTCCTCAAAGAACGGCCCAGATGGTGCATAAGTGTTTAGGCGTCCATAAAATAAGACGGACAAGGCAGTAGATCTCGTTCCCGGCAATGGCCATCGATTTATCCACTTCCCGGTAGTGTATCATAAACTCGAGTCGTGTTACTTGCGACGTTAAATATTAACCATCTAGCTACCATGAATATGTGAGGGCACGTTATTAAGAGCTGCACCAACGAGATCCGGTGCACTCTCGCGAGTCTCTCCGCGCGTGGGCGTGTTTTACCGTAAAACAGGGACGTTCCGCGAATAGCTGTTTACTCTCCTGACTTCCTGGTGATGCTCACATATCCTTGACCTCGTGAAATGAAATGGATATTCTCGGAAGATAAACTTGGTCGGCAAGGAAAATTTCATAGCAATCAAATTATTCGAAAAGCGGCCTATCACAGATTTAGTTCTGATTACTCGGAAAATAGCGATTTAAACAAAATTTTATGTCAATAGGACTACTTAGAAGAAACGGTTTTTTTTTATTTTTACATTAGATAAAAAATCTATACTAAAAAAAATATATACTAAAAAAAAAATATCTAAGAAATGAAATATATTTATTCTATGATTTTATGTCATAAAATGTTATTTAACGACATTCACTTGTGCTAATATAAAATATTTTTTATATAGAAAAATATATATTCTCTTGAAATTTTAACTTTTTATTGTTTATTATTTTTATTTCTTATTTTACAAAATATCTAAGAAATTAAAAATCTTTGTTCGATGGGCATTATATGATACTTATTTGTACTGACATAAAATATTTTTCAAATAAAAAAATGCACGGTTTCTTAAAATCTTAGTATCTTTCATGAAAGCAATTGTTTATTATTTTGTTGAAATAAAAAAATGTAGGTTTAATTAAATATGTTATTAGTATCTACACCAAATAAGTAAAATAGTATTTTCTCATTTTTTAGATGTTTTTTAGATGTTTTTCCTCTCAGTATAGAGACCTGCTGTTACAACAATTATCTTTCCTTCTTTTTCGCAAGAAATGTATTGGGTTTGTAATTTCGGAATTTTCAGATAAAATTGAACGATTATATTTTTCTTATGTCGTTGAAATTTTATGAAACAACTTATGTACGCCGTTTCGATCTGGGAAACTGTCAGCTATCCTTCACATAGATTTGTTTCACGAAATTATAACGACACAAAAATACAATCGTTCTGTTTTATCTGAAAAAATGCGAAATTACATCTCTTATATACTTCTTTATCTTTACATCAAGCAAAAAATCTACTCATATACTAAGAGAAAAAATATCTAAGAAATAAAACATATTTATCCAGTGATCTTATGTTATAATGTCATTTAATGACATTGTACTAGTATAAAATATAAATTATTTTTCAAGTGGGAAAATGTACATTCTCTTGAATATATTTTATTTTTCTCCTGAACATTTCGGTATTCGATACTCGATATTCGATATTCAGGATACAAAGATATTCATTGACACACTGCTAATACCCGCGTCATGACATCGATTGTCGTTTAGCGGTCTCGCAACACACTGCCTCGCATGTCTCGGCTAACACATGTCGTCGCTTTCGGGGCGAAGAATTTCTCGTCGCTAGATGCTCGTTTGCCGCTGCATCGCAAACATTTGCTCGTCTATCGCGAAACCATCGTCACAGTTTACACTGCCGCTCGCACGTCTCTCGCGCGGGCTCCCAGGAGGGATACCCCGACAGACCGTCTTCCCCCGTCGGCTCGCCCGTTTAAAGAATGTACTTAAGAATCAAAACAGAAACGCATTTATAGCTCGCGCGGCGCGCACCCGTCCGACTCTCGTCTCGCCCGACGTCGCTCTCCGCGCGATGTAAATCATGCGACGGTGCATTTATCTGTGCATACGCGGCGCGCGTCGGAATAATGCATTTCGCGCATCATCGACCACCGCGTCGCTCTCTACTTTGTTCATGACCCCCGACGTCGCCACGGCAAAGTTCTTGATTTATGTCGCGGCATGCTCGTTAACGGACTATTAGCTGGATGAAGTGGTATCGCTCCTCGCGTAGGGAAGCCACGCGCACCTGCTGCACGCGCGAAAGTGTCGTCCGCTCAACAGGGAGATCACGAGATCGATTTATTCTTAGAGAAATATTGAGACATTATGTTGGGGTCTTGTGTATGTCGAGCATGACTCATCGGCAGTGTTGGGCACTGATTGAAATCGCACTTGACTAAATAAATAATGGGAATAAGTCAGCCGTTACGCGTATGTAATTACGAATAATTTAATCGATCAAGGTGATTAATTATTGATCAGTGTATAATGAATTCAAAGCCAAAGATTAATTTCATCAATCGATCAAGTTACTCGTCATTTTATACGTGACGATTGGACTATTTTGATTATTGCCATAGTCCTAGTCAACCAACATTTCAATCGATCAATGTTCAGAACTGCTCGCTAGAAGATGCTCTATCAAATAATTTGAACCCTCAGGTATCATAGAATCGATAATTGAGTTTAGTTAAAAGAGTAATTTACTTTTACGTTCAAATTTGCTATTCACTGTTGAAAAGAGCCAAACGTTTGGGGCCGAAATGTTTATTATTTATTAAATGTCAATAATGTTTCTTTTCCTCACTGAATATTTTGTCTCTCGAATAACATCCTTGGCTCTTATTTAACTTATTCTACTTCAAAAATAAATAAATAAATTTTCTTTTTGCACTTTGGAAAGCTTCTGAGGAAGAATAACGAAAATCATGAAATATCGGTCCTTATAAATAGTCAGAAACGCTAAAGAAAAAGAAGAAGAATGCCAGAGATTAAATTCTTTTAGTGAATTCTGATAATATTCTGAAAAAAGATATTGGAACATTTATCTGTGGGATGTAAAGTTCACTTCTGCAAAACAAAGTTTATGTCTGTATATAAACTTTATATTCCACGCAAAAAGTATTTAGTATTTATAACTGTAATCATATATAATTATTATAAATTACTGTAACCACAAATAATGACTATAAATTATGGTCATAATTACTATTATTATGGTCATCTTCTGTTATTAAATTCTATCATAATGTTAATGATAATAAACTTATATGCGTATTGCTATCACCATTTTCGCGCTAGAACGACGAAAAATATGATTGCGATTAAAAAATAACTAAAGTAGGATCAACCATTTTTTTCTCGCAGTTTTGCACAGATAAATTTACAAATATTGTTTTCTCTGAAGCTTAATGAATTGAATTTAAACGAACACCAGACGCATTATTAATTTTACTTGTTGCACTCGCGGTTCCACGAGCTGATGCTTCGGCTAAGTCCCCCTAAAAACTATTATCGCATCGTGTGAAGTCACTTCGACGTGCGAAAACAGGGATTACGTAATAATCGTTTTAACTCGGCGAAACTTGGCAAACTACTTCGAGAATCTCTGCCGCGCCTCAGAGCGGCTTCGGAGAGTGTCGGCGCAGGTGCGTGGCACCGCCGTTTCCGGGCAGGTTTCGTTAAGTTAGGTTAGTTCAGGTGGTCGATTGGCGGCACGCACGTGTGCAGGTGCTCACACGATTGTACGTACGACTTCACGAATTGCCAATAGAGCGGCAACACCCATATGATTGAGGCTGTCGTCATTTCCGCGCGATGCCTATAATGCCATTGACAATTTCCTAAGAAAATGATTTTCGCACATCTGCGTAAACGCACTCTTAAAATCGATTTAATCTCATTCTTCTAAAATCAGTTGAAAATATTGCCGAAAGGCAGTAAAACGGGCTTAAAACGTTTTCACAAAATTTAATATTGATAAAAAACGCTCACTTGCACATTAAACTAATAAATTTTTCGATAAATAACATAATTAGAGGTAATAATTAAAACTATTGTAATAACTCGATAAAAAATGTCTTTGCAAATTCTAATATCGATTAAAAACACTATATATTAAAAACTATTAAAAATATTTCGATAAATAAATAATAATACAGTTAAAAGAAATAATTATAAAACGATTTTATATAATAACTTGATAAAAAATAAGTTTTATCACCAAACCCGCACGAGATACTTTCGCGAATTTTAATATCGATCAGAAACGCTCACGTGTTTGTTGAATTAATAAATTCCTCGACGTATAAACAATAAAAATGCGATACAGTTAAGCATAATGATAATTGAAGTAACATAATAACTCGTTCAGAGATCAATTTTATCCGAATTCATCCGAAGATCAATTTCACCGAATTCGCACGAGATATCAAGGGAAGGGGGAGACAAAGAAATCGCGAATACGAAATGAAATGTATTCCTAGGAATGGACGACCACGAGATTCAGTCCACGGTGGAGTCTATACTCGGGCCCGGTGCCAAGGTTGTGGATTGCGAGAAAAAGTCATGCGTGAGAAAAGAGGAAGTCCTGCTGATAAACGGCGTACCGATCCCCCTCGAGGAGCCGGACGGAGTCGCTATGCGAGAAGCCATGATAACCGGCCAAGTCCCACCGTGCGATCTTCTCAACCAGATTCTCGTCAAGGCTGGGATTCTAAGGTAGCATTGTGGATCTTTCCCTCTCCCCCTCTGCCCCCGTGCTCACAAGGCAATCCCACTCGCGGGCCGCGTCGTATTTTCTGCTTCCCGGCGGATCGATTTTCGTCGGTAATCCTCGCGCATTGCACAACGTTTCCGCCGTCGAGAGTTCTTTATTCACCGAGTCAATCGCGACAGTTAGCCGGTTTAGTCGGAGATAATGACGTAATTTCATCGCAACACGACGTCGTGCCACCATCACGGCAACGCGTCATTAATTTCGACGTGAACGCATCGATTGCAACACGGCGAACAGAACGCGCGCGCGGATCGTCGCGTTTCGCGAATTCATATCCGCGGGAAGCGCGCGTATTTCGCGGCCACGTAGAGCACCCAAGGATCCGCACTGCTACCTGGTGAATTGCTTGCGAAGGGCCCCGGTGAGACTCGAGACGTCCTTGAGCGTGAAATCGTCCATCGTGACGAAGGAGGATGTCACCGTGGCGCGCGGCGGCAAGGTCGTTGACGAGAGGAGTCGCGAGACCAAGGAGAACAATTATTACGCGTCGTCGACCAGCGAGATCTGGGAGCCGGTGGGAATCGTCCATCGGCCGCGCAACGTCAAGCCCTTCGACAGCTCGGACGACTCCAGGCCGAACTCCAACGCCAGCTCCGACCAAGGTTACACGACCAACACCAGCAGCAATCACGTCCTGCGAGAGCGCGGCGGCGCCTCCACCGCGGGATGCCCAATCTGCGAGGACAACGATCCTGAGTGCGCCGGGAGGTGTCTGGGAGGGCTGACCGGTCTCGGCGGGCAGAAGGTGACCGGTGTTCGTGCGACCACGTCGGCGGTAAGCAGAGTGAACCTTCGAGATACCGCGAATTCGCGGCGATATCTCTCAATCATCGCCGAGTATCGATCGGGCGCGAAAGGAATTTCAGGTCCTTACGCGTTTCTCCCGTCCCCCCGGGTGGATATTTACAAAGAAAGCACTGAGAGAAAAAGATATTTAAGAGATAAATATTTATTCGGCGAGCACCAATAATAGCATGATTACTCCTAAATTGTTTCTTATTTAAACAGAATAAACGATCGCTTTCATGGAAATGATTATTAGAGTAATGTATATTTTCTCATTTGAAAAATATTTTTTTTCGGTATTAAAATATGTGTATTGGTATACATATATTATAATATGTACTAAAAAATTATACGGTGCCTCAGTGCTCGCGACTTTAATTGACACACTGAGATTTATATTGACACACTGAGGAGAGGATTCTGTTGTTGAAACAAAAACTTAGCAAAATTTGGTTAAAATAGGATCTACCAAATTATTTGTAATTGCAATCACAAGAAATTTAACTGTCGCCTGTGTGTTTTGCTTTCTCACTAATACATTCTACTTGATACCAAAAACCAATTGGTAGAACCAACCAAATCATATGTACCTATTTTAGTTCGAAATACAAAAATAATTTTTTTAGTGCAGATTTTCTCTTCCTTAGCAATTTAGAATTAATTTTATCTCAGCGAAAATGCCAAGGTGCTAATAGTCTTTGAGATACAAACAATCGAAAAAATAAAGCTTTTTGCAAACTTAATATTGAACGACCAAATAGGTAACAAAATTGTGTTCTTGTGTCAATTTCAAGTGAACTTTATTTCAACAAAATTCTCCTCTGGGCCTTAATAAGAAATATATGCTTTGTTAAAAATTAAAGAGTCGACATGAATAATGACCTCCCTCGACATTTTCGATGAAAAAGAGAGAATTCTGAATTGCTCAGAGAGAACATCCTGGGTATCCTGTGTATCAATATACATATTTGTATATTGGAAAAAAATTGTTTAATGAGAAAATGTATATTTTCCTAAAACTATTACTTTTCATGAGAGAGAAATTATTTATTCCGTTCAGACAGAAGCATTTGAATTTGAGTGAATATGTTATTAATATCTACCGATTAAATTGTTTATTCTCTAGATATTTTCTCTTTCAGTATAATTCACACTCGTGAATATGTTCATACATATTCATCCTATAAATATAAACACAAATACATAAATATATTTATGTATTTATGTTTATAGAAATATAGTTCTCCAAATATGACTCTATAAATCCATAACTGGTATAAATATTTCGAATTTCATAAATGCTCTCTCTCTCTCTCTCTCTCTCTCTCTCTCTCTCTCTCTCTCTCTCTCTCTCTCT
>NW_022639545.1:325841-331370 GCF_010583005.1 Odontomachus brunneus
CTCTCTCTCTCTCTCTCTCTTTCGTGAGACTGATTAAACCCGCCGGGGAGTCTGGCGCGTTTGATTAAGACTTCAAATTAGTGTCGGGTGAGACGGCGCGACTCGCGAGATAATTAGCCGATAAGTTTAAACCCGCGTTTCTTCCGTTTAATTTGGCGAACTGCCTTTGGCCAGGAAAATCGCGTTTTCATTTTTATCCGGCCTCTTATCTAGAGATTCTATCTAGAGCGAGCAAGCGAGTAAGCGAGCATGTCGATATAGACAGGACGCTCTTGACTAACGGCAACGAACCTTTTGCATTCTCCAGGAGCAGATAGCTCGCGCTGGAAAACTGCCTTCTTGAAACGAGTTACCGCATAGGTCGCGGCGTAAGCGGCCTCGCACAGCTCGGTAGTCTACCTGCCTACTTGTCTGTCTGTCTGCCTGTCTCTGTCTGTCTGTCTGTCTGTCGACTATCTATCTATCTATCTACCTGTCTGTCTCCGTCGTTGCTTCCTTTATCTCATTGTTTTGCTTGGTTTTAATGGCGAGGGATAAGTGCACCCGCGATTAAAAATGATTGTGCGCTCTCCGTGCATCTGGTTTGCATCCCTAATAATTCTCGGCTTTCGTTATTCCCTCACGCGGATTTTATCCGACCGATGATGTGTGCGTGCTAAACGTTCTTTCTTAGCCAGACAGACAGACAGACAGACGTACACACACATACACGCTTCTTCGTGATTGTCGAAGAGCACGTGGCGAAACACTATTTTAGCGTAATAACGTAGTCGTAGTGCTGTGAGAAAGATAGTGCACTCGCCCCGTCATCCGAGCTACGCGCGATGGGACCTTAACGACCCGAGTTTTCCCCGCTTCGTCAAAGTGCAGAGGTGACTTGCGGTGGTGGGTAGGCAGGCAGGCAGGTAGGCAGTCAGGTAGACAGGCAAGAGCCTAGATGGTTAGTAAGAAAACGAGCTGACTCGAGTCTCCCGACATTATCTCTCCGGCAAGAAAACACCGCGGTCGCTATGGGTGTTCATGCCTTCTCGATCAACGGATCGAGCACAAGCTTTGTCCACATACGGCTACGCGCAGAAATACCGGTGGTAACGTTTCTCACTAGCTGAGCTGTCATCGTCCAGCAAAAAAGGTGACCTCGCGTTACTGCCTGAATAAGTATTTCGCAGGGAATTTATTTCCGCCGGTTTTGTCTCTTTTTCGTTCTCTTCCTCGACTCAATTCAGGTCGAAATGTTCAGTCGGTAGGAATCTTCCTCGTGAAATCAGAAAATTACGCGGTCCATAAGCTGTAATTAACACCGGCAGCAATATTTCGTTAAGACGCAAATTATTTCACGGAGTAATAACACTAGGTGACAATTTTTAGCTTTTGATTTACGTCGAGCACTTTTGGCATATTTTTCGCATAATTCGAGCACTCTAAATAGAAAAATAATAAAAGATTTAGGCCGGTATTCATAGTCGAATCTTATTTCAAATCTGTCTTAAGTAATGTCTTAAGATGCGAATATAGCTCTGTGATTGGTTCATGACATCTTAACACAGTACTTAAGATGATCTTAAATATAAGATCGGACTATGAATATCGGCTTTAGTCACTCTCTCTGTCTGTTTTTGAGAAAAGCAAAGCTCGCATTTTTACTCTTTAATCAGTATTACAAAGTTGATGTATAAGTTTTGCAATAAATATGAGAGGCTCAAATCTTATCATGATCTTCTACTTTGCATTCGAAGTGTAATTTATATGCTTTACAAGTTAATAAGATTAACTTGCACCTTTGCCTCGGTTAAAGTAAATTCGTCATAAATTTAACAGAATTTAATCACTTCTGTTAACACGCTTGCCCAAATTCTGTTAACATACTTGCAACTTTATTTTGTGAAATAACGCTATCAACAATGGTTAGAGCATAACTTTAGAATAAAAGAAAAAAAAACGTATTTTAAATAAGATACTACCTTCTCTTAAAAGAGTTCCCAGCTAAACTAAGGCGATTTCATATAGGGAGTCTCTTAATAACTATCTTTATAGAACAGTAAAACAATTTCCACAGAATAAAATGACTCTAATAGAATGGTTTCACTATGAAAATATTGAATTCAAGATAACAGTGTTGGGATATTTCTTGAAGGATTTGCTAAACACACATAAAGATGATATTAATTTTGAAGAAAAATATATATATAAAAATTCATGGCCATACATCTCTCCAAAACAAGTATCAATGGAACATTTTGCTCGCTATATTTGAATTAATTCAGGTCAAAATTAGTAAGAATTTGTGACTTTTATGTCTGGCACAAAATGACTAGCATGATTCGTCGAAGATGATTGAATATACGAGAGAATATACGTCTGTAATGCCTTTTGCGATCATACAACGAGATATCCTACTTGCCTCGTTTTGGGTATAATTAATGCTTCAAACACGCTTATAAGTGTGGAAATAGGTATTTGTACGCGTCATGTACTTGCGATCGGACAGCTGCGCGTAGGTGGAAAAATGTCAGTATAATGATGCTGATACATCTAGGAATTCTCTCTCCGCCGCGCCTTTTTCATTTGCATAGAATTAGTGTCTTCTCTATTCCCTTCTTCGGCGTATTTTCTCAGAGTGCGACCGCATCTTGCGCGTACTGCATTCTCCAATTTGTTCCTTTTCTTTTCTTTCTTAACAAGAACACGCACCGCGTACGTACATTTTTTTTTAACTGAGAGATTTGTCACGTGGAACGCAGAATTGAGAAGACTAATTGCACAAAAAATAAGTCGCGCATCTTCTTGTTCGATCGGTAAATAATCGTCATACAGAAAACATATTTGTACCATAGGAGAGGAAACCCGTCGGTTTTCCTGCAGGAAAACCGACGTTTTGATGCAGAGCTCTGCTTTATCTCTTACAGTTCTTGGTAGGTAACAGACTAACTGCAGATGGCAATATCGACTGCTCGGCAGCCGTTGGCTGTCCGCTTTTATCCGCGACGGGTAAGCTAGAATCCTGCATCTGACCGTTGTTAAATGCGGAATTATTTTACTTACATTTGAGAAAATAGAATTTCGTTGAGTTTCCTCTCATTTCCGTATGCTTCACTCTTTTTGAACAATATTACACCTACGAGTAATTAACTTACAACAGTGTATAATTTTATATTTATATAAAAGAGAGAGATAAAATTATGTGTTTTTGCTTTGAATCTTTTTTGCCATTCAATTTTATAATATATTTCGCGATTGAAAACGTTAAAATCGCTGTGGTACAAGTCTCTTTTCATTTTGTATATATCGGTTTTTCTTTTTCTCGTATATTTCATTTTCCCATTTGCTGAGTGCAAATCTCTCTTTTTTCATTATTGCGCGCCACGTCATTATTGATTCTTGCAGCAGCACGTCGTGTCCGCTAAGCAAGCACATCGCGAGAACTACATGACAGCTCTCGAATTTCAAACTGTCAGGTACATGACAGTGGCTGAAACGTGATCAGCCTACTTGGCGACCTTATATAGGATTTCCTTCTACCTTTCAGGACCGTACGTTACACCCATTCCGACAACTTGACATTTCTTACATGTCTTTTCGAGATACGTGTCCGGGTCACGATATCGGCGCATGCTCCAACATACGCACTGATATTTATCCATCACGTGCTATTCATGTACTCGTTAATTATTCTTCCATCGTGATTTTAAACGCGATTGCGCACAAAGTAACGCGTGTGCTACTATTTTTCGTATATATTCTGTGCAAAAGCAACTACTCATTACTCTTACAATCTTCCCACGCGATCTCTTAATCACTTCCCGAATTGCAAATTCTGAGGCTGGGTAGCGAGCACAGAAATAACATTTAATTGCAACCTCCATTGAGCCGCAGAGAACTGAGATATTCAGATGAATCGAGTTATCGATGATCTTACGTGTAAATGTTTCGAAAGGTGGTATCTAAACTTTAAAATCAACAGGCTGTTCTAACACGCTTAAGAGCTATTAATAGTCGTATTAATAGTCGTTACGTGATCTTATAGTTCGTAATTAATGGTCACTAACCCTTACAGGTCTCTCTTACAGGTCCACAAGGTAATTGAAAGAGAGAAAAAGAAAGTATTTAATCGTTTTTTATAGTTTATTATAACATAAAATGAATGAGAAATACAAAAAAAGAATAAATTTGTAATTGCCGTTGATTTATTTCGACAGCTCAATTAGATTTTTCTAAATTGCAACTGCAAATGTAGATCTGTATTAATAGTTATTACTTGAAATTCGTTACCAGAGCGACACTCAGATTTGAATTCAGAGTTAGATGGAAACTTTTAAATTGAAACAAGATTACATAGATATAAAATACTGAGAGAAAAACTATCTAAAAAATAAAAAAAATTAATTCGCTGAGTACTAATAACATATTTACTGACATTAATATAAAATATTTTTTACATGCCAAATAAAAAAAAATATATTTGTTCCTTAGTTTTTCTTTCGAAAGCAATTATTTATTTTATTTAAATAAAAGAGAATTTAGTTTTAAGTAAATATGTTGTTAGTATCCGCCAAATAAATATTTTTTTATTTTATAAATATTTGTTTCCCCTCATGTATGATAATCAATGTTAGACTCGAATTAATAGTCGTTATTTGAAGGTTGTACCATGTGGAATATAATAATAATATAAGTAGCGATATATAGTTTTGTTAGGAGAATTTTAATCTTGAATTTCAATAATGCTCTAATTTATTCAAATATTATAATTATCTCATAAGAAGTACACTTAGATCGTCAATTATTTTGACGATAATGATATCTTGTTTTGACATTTGAAGGCATCATATTCTCAGTCCCATATTTTGTACTTTCCATTCATGAAAATTATTTTTGAATAATAAGAATAAATTTTCCTCTGTTGAACCATATAAATGTATTGATTATCAAGTAACTTCGCTCAACGCTACGTAATCTCATTTCAAGTTCTAATTACTAAGATTTACATTCCTAATTATTTTCACTTACATATTGCATTATTTGCATTTACATATTAAGATTTACATGTCGGAATTAAAGGTATTTACAAGACCCCAGGATGTTTCTCGGTTTTATGCGATGACATAATCTGTCCAGCATCCGAAAATGAATTGAGGTCGGTCTCCGCGCGCTCGATTGCCGACTTCCCCCGTATCTCTCCTTCCTCACGAGCATACGCAGAAGCAATTATCGGCGGTCCCATCGCTTCTGTCCGTGCGGTACGCAAGACAATGTGAGCCGTAACGAGCACCGGGGAAATATCGCTGATGATACCCCCTGCGCGCGCGCGCGCGCGCACGTACGTACGATGAATGCAAATGCCGTATTTTTTCAGCCGCTGTACAAACGGATTCGGTCGGATTCGGAATAGCTAAATCGGCGAGCCGGATATCGCTTGTTACGCGGCGACCCGGCGCGGGCTATTATGGCTATCGGCGTTTACACGGGCCTTTTTGCAGGCACGCGCTCTCGTTCACGCACACATATTGTACCCATGAGCGAGAACGGGAG
>NW_022639545.1:331598-332056 GCF_010583005.1 Odontomachus brunneus
GGGGGGGGGGGGGGGGGGAGGGGAAATCATCGGTCGTCGAGCTTACGACGTCGATTAGCGATCTGCCGGCCGGCTCGTCGGCGGATTTTCGCGCGGGTTCTCGCTGGCCGACGGCCACGGCTCGCGTCGGCTCGCCGGCCACTCCACCGTCGGCCGCTGGACGTGCGGGAAATGGGAATGAGAAAGCCGATCGATAAATCCAATTAAATTTTGTTACGAGCTAGCCCCTTCGGTAACGGCGGCGGCAACAGCTACGAACACGGCGGAGGTGGTCACGACGGCCTGACATCCGCCAAATTGCATTTTATGCGCGAACTGTCGGCTACCGAGCTCGCAAGACTACCTATCCTTCGGCTATGAAGAGCTGCGGCTGAAAGGCTCTTCTCTATCTCTCGGTCATCAGCGCTCTCTCTCTCTCTCTCTCTCTCTCTCTCTCTCTCTCTCTCTCTCTCTCTCTC
>NW_022639545.1:332346-367555 GCF_010583005.1 Odontomachus brunneus
TCTCTCTCTCTCTCTCTCTCTCTCTCTCTCTCTCTCTCTCTCTCTCTCTCTCTCTCTCTCTCGCGCCCTCGTCGCGTTGTCGATGAGCTTGTCATGATCCCGCACGGCTCGCTGTGCGAATGTGTATCGGGAGTCTGCCTTTCCCTCTCCCTCCCTCTATCTCTCTCTGTCTCTAATTGCACGGGGTAAATTGACTCCTTTATATTTTACACAGAGCGAAGAAACACCGTTTTCTCCTTCACAACGAGAGAGATCGATGTGCCCACCGACGACTGGCACGGCGGCTAGTTTAATGAAAGAGCGGAGCCGCGGACTGCTAATGATCGTAATTAGCTCACCGCTGTTATCTTGTCGCGTTGTAATCGTATTATTTTCGTAGCGAAGGTAACCGCGCACTCGCTCTGTGTAATTTCACAACTGGCGCTGGTCTTCGGATTAATGAAGGATTCGAAACGAGAAGCTGGCCACTCCGCGGCTGTCTCCTCGAGCCTCACGAGTGTACGTTCGTTTCTGCAACGGCTTCCACACACTTTTTCCGGTGAAGTGAAAAGCACTACTCATGAGTTTTCACGGTAATCGCTCGAGGAAAAGTATATGTGTAGTTATATATTATTATATATCACTAGCTAAAACTACCTGTTGTTGTCCAGATTATCACAGACTATCAAGGCGACAAAATTCAGGTGAAGGGGTGGAGTGTTCAAGTTTCATGGTAGGCTATACTTTTCGGTCCTGAAGAGTAACTATGCTATATTCAATCCAGATCGGTCGAAGAGTTTAAGAGTGTATAGTAAACATAACAGGGTGTCCCATATCACCTTTATAATCTTTCGTGAGAACGTAGAGCGGATTGAGATGAACACAAAAGTTCCATGCCGTTTTGCGATATTCTCAATAATAACCGAAAAATTAATTAAATTATTACTGGGCTGCGCTGTGACTCGAGCGGTTCGTCAATGAACGTAGTATACATGGACCCCGCATACGGCCAGAAAAGTGAAGCCAATATGTACAATTCCTCTCTGTTCTCTATCTCTTTCTGCACAGACAAAGTGCAGAAGTGTGCAATAAAATTTAAGGACGACTTTTACTTGCCAGTCTAGTCGGGGTGCTGCTGCGCTCTATAATATTATGGAAACGAGAAATTTTTTGTTGCACGCGCAACAAAAAAGTGACAAAATAGGAAGAAAACTATAGCCCCTCTATTCTAGCTCTCTTTCTAGATGTTGGCTTCATTCTATTGGACGGAGTTCATATATACTATGTCCATGGGTTCGTCCTCTACCATTCAGCACACGCTTTTCCTTAATCTTTCGTAATTAATTTCTCGGTTATTATCACGAATATCGCAAAACGGTATAAAACTTTTATATTTATTTTAACTCGCTCTACATTCTCAATAGAGCTTCGTAGATTGTTCTAAAACACCCTGTATATATATATATATATATATATATATATATATATATATGTGTATATAGATTTATAATTATATGTGATTATACGAGATGTCCAAGAACAGTTTACGAAGCGCTCGTGGAGACAGAGCAGATTGATGTGAACATAAGAGTCCCATGTCGTTTTGCAATATTTGCAATAAATAAGATATTAATTAAAAAATATTGGTGAATGCTACTATTAATAAAGCCTTGATATCACAAGACTCGTCAGAACCCGACAATCGCCTTGTACAAACCAGATAATTGATGGGATCAAGCTCATGATTACTCGTAGGGTAAACTTCCAGTCGGGGTTGCGAGCACTTTATGCGACTTCACTTGAGAAAAGGTGCGGGAATCGTGGTGCAAACGAGTATACGCTATTCCAGACGCATATACAATGGCAAATGGCGTCGTCAGGTCGAACGAGTCCTCCACGAGCGTCGTTTATGTAGTCAACGCGCACCGGGCGGTATCTCGCTTTACGATTAGACGTGGTGTCTGGACCGGTGGAGAACAGGCAGTCTCGGACTACAAGCGACAAACGGTCATGTGCGGGATAGTCCGTTGTAATTGGATCTGGACTCGTTCCTTTTTTCGCATATATCGACACTCACTACGATTATGTCGCGCAGCGAGCGGCGGATTCGCACGGGGATCATTAGGCTGTCCGACAAAGTAACTCGATAACAGCCACTCGATTGCGCCCCATTGTGTTGTGGATTTACATATCCGGCTGCGGCTGTATCGCAGATACCGTAGCTATGTGTTTTGTTAGCTGCGAAATCAGAAGGCTGATAACGCGGCGCGAATTATCATTCGCGCTCTGCGCATCAAAGCGAATCAAAAGCGCGTCAACAACGAATCCATCACACTTAGATCGCGCGAAAGGAACGGGCGCAGCTCGTGGGCTGTGATCGATACTTCCGGCGGTCCTTCGGCACTGATCGATACTGTACACACGTACATCAGCAAATGGATCGACGTGCCGAATCCATCTTGACCCGGGTATCGTGCACGTCCGCGCGCAATCACCATGTCGATGTCCGTTCGCTCCGCTGTTTCTCTCCACGCTGAAAGATGGATCTCGTAACAAGTACCGAAGTTCCGTGGCTGTTACTGAATTATTTGGGCAAATGATACGGGCCAAGCGGGCCAAGCGTACGGTGATAATTGGGAGATAACTTACTTACATGAAGTAAATATGTGTGCAGTTCTCATAATCAAGATTTTAATTGCTTGAACTCTGTACATCCGGGTGATCAAGATTTTGAAAATTAACATCAAATCTTAGCAGCAGAAAATGAGATGTTTGGTAATTACTGTTAAAGCTTATGTGCGAGATGAAAATTGCTTCAAGTAACGTTTTTTATTCACAAAATTTCATCGTTCTACTTATAGACTATTTTAAGATACATATCTTATTTTTTTACATTTGAAATTTATTGAAAGAAGAATTTTTTGTAACAAATATCAAAGTTTTGTAGCTCTCACTAAATTATTATGGCGAATAACGCCGGCCAACTTGATCAGGTTGATCCTCACCAGTTATCTGGCTTGTATATAAAGTGATGTTACCGTTCCCCAATTTTATACAAATTATATAGATATTAACAGATACACCAAATACTTTATAAAACATAATTAAATGATTTCATAACACTTATTAAATATGTGATAGTAATATTAGATTTGGTTTCCGGGTTTGAGCCGCGTGGATTCATCTTTGTTTGATTCCGACGTTTCACGAACATTTTAGTCCGCTTCATCAGGGAGGGACGACCCGATGCCGAGTTGCTCCTGAGAGATCTTCCTTATATAGTTGGTATAGGGAAGAGAGGAGAGGAGACAGGAAGGAAAGAGGAGGCGTAGCAGGTGGAGTGGTGGTGGGAAATTTGTTGTCTGTCATGTTTTCAATGTGATAGTAATAATGAAATATTTGGTAACACGAATGTTAAATATAACAAGTATTACTAAATCTTTATTTTAACTGTTGTTAGAAGTCCTTCTACTATGTTTTTCTACAAATTTACCATATGCTTGGTTATTATTATCACATTTAGCGATAATATTAGTTATCAAATACTTCAATTGTGTGACTAAACACACACTGAGAGAAAAGAGTGGTAACTATAACAAACTGCATTTAGTTACAGCAATTCATTGAATCCTTAGTAACTAATACTAAACATGATAATAATTACCAAATATTTAATAGATCGGGAGTATGACGTAATTGCATTCACAGTAACGTCAATTAAATAATTTAGTAATATTTACTTAATGTTAAATATTTAATATGAAATATATTACAATTATGAGCAGATATTTGATAATTGTTATGAAATTGTTATATCCCATGTAATAAAAAATTCAGTAGGTACGAGTTCTATTTTGTTATCAGTATAAGTATGTTTTGTTGCAGCACAACGAAAAATTCATTCATTTGCAACTATTACATCGTTTCAATATCTATTATTACAGATGGTTGGTTGAACCTACCAAAAATTTTGTAACTACTACAAAATCGCTTATTTTGCTCAACTATTCAATAAGTTTTATTTACCAAATATATTCTGGAAGCAAATAAATTTTACTTCTGTCAAATAAATAATTTATTTTACAGAACTAAATTAATTAATAAGTATTGCCATAGCTTTGGCCCGCTATATTTACGTCTATCATTTAGTAATAGTAACCAAATTTTGATAATATTTACTAAATTCTTCTCTCAGTGCATTTAGTAATTATTACTACTATTTTTTTCAGTGCACTATATGCTTCTCTCTCTCTCTCTCTCTCTCTCTGTATTTCTCTTTCCCTCTGCCGCTGACCACCCAAATATTTCTCGTTCCTCTCGGACTATTAATACGCGTTTCCGCGTCCAGCGCGTCTGGGAGGAACCAGAAACGCGCTAGCCAAAACTAGAAACCAGTGGCCGCCCGTGTCTCGCTCAAGGTGGGGAATTTCGCTCGGCTCTCTTCGACAAGCTCGCGCGCGCGAAACCGCCGTTGACGGTGATTGACCGACGATCGAAACGGTAGTACCCATGCCCCTGCATTCGTCTCCTGCACCGCGAGTGAACTTTCAAATGTCGAGTGAGAGAGGAATAGCTTTTCTTTTTGATGTCACCGACAATTCCATCCCGGGATGAATCGCTGACGACAACGACGACGACAACGACGACGATGGCGACTTCGTCATCGAAAGTGGGTCGCGGAGTCGTTGGGAATGAAGCGACGCAGACGGGTCGTTGCGAATTTAATCGGTCTTAATCCTTAAATGGGACGCGATCCGTTTTCTCGCAGGCCGCGTCGATCGTCTGTCCGCTCGAGTAATAAGCGCGTCTTTCGAAACGATCTCCCGTCGAGATGTGAGATGTGAGTGAGGTCGTTAAGCGATTCATCTAATAATCCGCGAGTGATCAGACGACTCACGTTGTATTTCTTCGTTTGCCGCTTTATGGACGTCGCATGGCATCGCGTCGTGTATTGTGGTGCGCCACGCGAGCTTGCGTAACTGCGCGGGGAACGGTGTTTATGTAACAACCTGGTGGCGCTTTAAATTTGCATAAGTTGAGTATCAGTTAAAAATTACGTGCGCCGGCGCGAAACGAGTTTGCGCGACACTTGATATCTTACAGTGAGATGGCGCGGAAAACATGGTCTTCATAAACTCCGAAGTAGCGATCGCTTGATCGAAACTGGAGCAAACATACCTGCGACGAGGTCGCGCCGAGGTTTCCGATTCTCGTGCCGCCTATTTCGTCTTCTTCCGGCGAGATCTCGATCCCCGATCGGCCGTGGACCTTCGTGAAATTTCGCGAAATCGAAATCAAACGAAATCGCGCGCGAAAAAGGCAGTATAGAAAATTCCCTGGAATTTAATCAGGATCTAGTTTAAATCCTCAAAATAATCACGAACTTTGACCCTGCATAGAAAATTTTTTGGGACTTATACATTCGATTTGCAAAATTAATTATAGCATGGAAAATTCCAAATAGATATATTGTGATACCAATTGGGAATCTTATTCTTATCGCAGCTAACAAACTAAATTCTTATCCGAAATAGAAAATTTTCTGCTATCTATTTTGGATATCTGTTCCTATTCCCCAAAATAATTAAAATTACAATTCTAAGTAAAAAACTCAAGAGCAGAAGGAAAGTTGTATAGAAAAAGTGAAAGGAAGAAAGGAGACATAGAGAATAACAAAGTAATAATTAGTACTTTCATAATTACGATTTTTGGTAATATATGACACGCATCTATTTTTTTTTTTTTTTTTTTTAATACAAGTTGTTATACAGTTATTCTTATATATATATAGGCTGTTAATTGAATTACAATACACTTGAAAGATATTGGATACTCAAAGATGCTTCAGACATTTTGTTTAACATAAATATAAGATAGAAACCGTAAAAAAGAAAACTTTGAGAGAAAATTTAACAAAAAAAATGGAAAAAATGGAACCACAGTTTGAGTTTTTTTTATTTAGAATTGCATTTACACTTCTTGGAGTCCAATTAGAATTCAGTCCGATGCCGCAAAATAATTATAGGAAATACTACTCAGAAGGGTAGTATTTCAAAAAGTTATACTAATATTAATTCTTTGATCTTCATTTTACGTTAGAATCGTACAAAATATGTTAACACAATTCAATCCAAATAATTTTCTTATTCAATAAAATACTCACATAAAACGTTTTAAAAATATTTTGTTTCTTGATTTTTTATTCTATTGAGTAAAATAGTTGATATAAGAATGGAAGTTTGATATCATAAAATTATATCGATTGAGGAAAGTACGAATTCCCCTAATATTTCTGTTTAGAAAAGTTACTAAAGTTAAATAGTTACGTGGAGAAACAATTCCTTAGTTGGTGTAATTGAGTTTTCCATTGATTGTGGAAAGAATAAAGACAAGATGAAAAACTCGTTCGCAGGAACAGGTTTCTACTCAATCAATTGTTCTCAGTTATTGCAGTCAAGTTTCAATACAGCTGAACATTTAAACAAATGTTTTCGGTTGCATGTCATTTTATATCGCTGAATTTTCATCTGGACCCTATTTATTTACAATTGGAACTCTTTTCTCTGTGTAGAGCGAGAACCTATGTTTGGGACAAGAATAGGATTTCCAGTTGGTAGTGGGACAATTTTGGGACAAATTTACGCATTCTAATCTGACCTATCTGGGGAAATGTTTGTGTGGCGGAGGACTTCGCACTGAGAGAAAAAAATAGTTGGAATAACTATAATCTCACTATATTTTATAGTTCGTTTTGGCCTCAAACATATATTTATAGCACATCTAAATACGAAGATATAGCAGAATGAACACACATTTATAGTCACCATCTTATTACTTTATGTGTATAGTAAAGCACGCTTTGGGATTAGTTACATGTACCCATATTTTCCAAATATTCCAATTGTATTGACTATATAAAATAGTTAATTTCTTTTACCATTTAATATTTGCTACCTTACTATACTTTTATTTCAAATAATTATAATTCTTGGTAAAAGTTTTACATGAGTCAATTATAATATGCTTATATTGTAAATATTACAAACATTATGGTGACATTTACTATAAAAAAGATATTCCTAACTATAATCTTTTTACTATGCCATTATAGTTCTAAATATCATACATTTTTCTCTCAGTGAGGGGCAAAAGGGCCCGGATTTCACAGTTATACAAAGTTACGTGATTCGCGAGGAAAAAAAAAAGAACGTAAACGTTTCGCGACCTCGTAAACAACCAGAGTATATTCCGCGTTAGGAATTACGTTCGATAGGCAACCGCCATAAATCTTCCCCTCGAAAACTCGACGAGAGCCGTCTTGTTTCTTCCACCGCCGTCTCCTACGCCCTTTCCTCTGTCTCTCCATCCTATCGCGCCACCCTCTCATCCCTTCGCCATCCGTTCGCAGCCCTACTCGTGTTTCCTCGTCGGGCGCTTTTCCAGCAAATAGCTGCACCGGGCCAGATTTATCGATATACTCGTTGCCGAACAACGGGCCACTCGGGCTCTTATTTACTCAGGACGTTCGTCTCGCTCCTCCGCGACGACGAAAGAAATATTTGGTAACGCGGCTCGATCGTTCGAACGATCGGTCGATATTAGCACCACGTTTTCGAGTGTACGCGCGTGCTCGCGTACCTTACGGCAGAATCAGTATGGAGAAAGGACAATGCGCCATTCAGGACACTTTGCCTACGATGTACGGGATTATGATAGCGTTTCTCACATGTTTAGTCGGCTATGCGCTGTGGGTAAGTATTATTACTCTATATAATTCACTCTGCAATCAACGGTCTTTTTCTGTCGAGCACGACTCTCAAAATCGCACCTTTAAAGAAGATTAAAAGAACTATAAGGCCAACAAGAGCCATACGCTGAATGTGAAAAGTAATAATGTTTGTGACAGTGTCGGACGTACACGCCGAAATTTTTCCGATTTTTACAACGCACAGTCTACTTTCTACGTCAGACCGATATGTGAATCCTAATTATTATTTTAATTAATCCCGCTTCCCTCTCTGCCAGTTTAATTGTGCATTTCTTTGATTCATTTTCAAGGTTGCGAAAAGTACTGCCTTAATCAATCTTCCTATTCTAATAATTACTCGTATTATACATACATACATATATATATATATATATATATATATATATATATATATATAACATCCAGCACACGGCTCATATTAGTCTTAGATATTGGTCATATTGATCTAAGTTCTGTTAACATAAGGGTATATCACAAGACTCATAGACACATAGTTTAGTTTGAAAGATGATATTCTCCATGCAAGAATAAGCAAACACAATTCTTCTCCTCTCTCGCGCGAAGAATAGAATTGAAAAGGTTAATATGCAGGTTTATCTTTTCAAACCGTTTTACCCTTACTGCCGGCAAAGAGTCGCGATAGCGGAGAGAAACGCTAATCTTCTCGGCACAGTAAGTACCGAGTAATCAACTTACTTTCGAAAGAGAGCAAAAACGTTATTTTCGAAGCGAAAGAGAGAGAAAGAGAGAAATAGAACCGACGTCCTCTTCATCTGAATACTGCGCGACGCGACGGTGAACAGATTCATCCGGCGCAATTAAGAAA
This sequence comes from Odontomachus brunneus, assembly GCF_010583005.1. Classification (NCBI taxonomy): domain Eukaryota; kingdom Metazoa; phylum Arthropoda; class Insecta; order Hymenoptera; family Formicidae; genus Odontomachus; species Odontomachus brunneus. Next base: position 340,920 of record NW_022639545.1, read on the forward strand.
GATTAGCGTTGTACATGCAAATGAGGAGGTCCGGCCGGAAGAAGACGCTATTATGACGCTAATCTAAAACGTATTACGATCTGCCGTGAACGTTCATGAACGACACCGAGGGTGAACTCGACGACGGGGTTATTTCCGCGTTCCGCGAGGGTAAAACGTAGTTTCGCGTTTCTGCTTGTATATTAAAGCAACGGAAAATGAGAGAGAGAGAGAGAGAGAAGCGCGAACGGTAGTTGTCACAGCACTCGATATCGCTGGCATTGTTTGCCGTAATCGCCGCTCGCAGGACGAACTATAACTCGCAGACCCGCATACATTTCGAATGGGTCGGATGCCTGCTCTCGAGGACCGACTGCTAAATTATGGTCGCGTAATTAAGATGCGAGCCGATTGTTTCATAACGGTGTGGCCCCCGCACGCGCGCGCACTCGCACGAACATGGACGAGCTTAACTTAGCTCGTAATATGGACGCCGGGGATATTAGCTCGTTCCGTGCTCGCGGTGCTCGTGATCGTCGAGAGTTGGCCGCATATCGCCGACGAAATTCTGCGTGTGCCGTTATGCACGAAAACTCCGACCCGATTCTTGACGGGAAACAGAAAGAAAAAAGGAAAAGGAACTTTTGTTCTACCGAAGCTGTTATTTTATTCTCTCTCTCTGGATTTCTCTTGCAACGGAATCTCGCTCAAAACGCCTGAACAGTCGTAGTATTTTCGCTCGTGACAATAACGAAAATAGTAAAAACCGTTCGAAATCGCAAGACCGAATGTTTTACTCAAGCGCACTCTCCAAAATGTCTTGGAGCGAAATTTCACTGAAAAAGTGGAGTGACCACCGAGTTATTTGAATTCGAGTGATTCTTCACTCGTATAGTGTGAATTCTCCGCTCTGGGACGTTATTCTCGAAAAATATCGCATAGGGTACAGCGGGGTGAATTGAATAGCGGGGGAATTTGGATAATATTAAGCGTTTGCGACAATTTCAGAAAAATATGAGACGCCTTGTTTTATGTTTTAGCATGCTACATATTCATATTTTTATGCTATATATCATACTTTTCTGAAATTGTCGAAATTAATATTATCCAAATTCCCCCGCTATTCAATTTACTCCGCTGTTTCCTACGATATTCCTATGAAAAGCTACAATTCATATTATAATACGTATATTATAGCTTTTCATAGAAATATCGTATGCGATATTTTTCGAGAATAAGGTCCCTGAATCGTTGAGTGAATATCTTTACTCAAGATTAAAGAGTGAAGCATTTCATTAAGGAACAGTTGAAGGAAATAGAATTTCTTGCTCTTGTGAACCGTATTCAGGCTCCAAGAGCTAGAAATTCTGTGTCTTTCGACGAAAAGACGTTTGGCTCATTCATTCTCGCGCTAATTCGACCAATCTTTTCTTCTTGGTGAACGATGGGAATTTATTCTATATGAATAAAAGATCATTCGAATGGCTTGGTGGCCACTCAATTTATCGAGTGACATTTCGCTCTAAGAAATCTCAACAATGTATATACATATATATATATTTTTTTTAGGATGCTGTCCAAGTTACCTTGCAAGTACTTGGAACTATTTCCTTTTTTTTATTCGCAACACTTAATCACGTCATTATGCAGCTGGAATGCTTCGACGAAACGTCTGATGCACGCTACCTACAGAGTGTGACTCTGAAACATTTCGTCGAACGAAGTATCGTGCTGAATTCGCTCATCAGCGAATTCGCAAAGGCGCCGGGTTGCATTCGCAATTGATAATCGCGTGTCTTCAGCGACCGACAGATCGCACGAATCACAGAGCGCGCATGCGGAGGCACGTGAAGCCGGGACGAAGCCGTCGTGATCGTTTCTTAGGTCGTTATCCACTCGGTCTGGGCGTTTGGCGAAGGGAGAGACGCTATATTGACATTATATGTTGCGTTCCCGGTTGTTACCGTAATGACATAATGATGCGATATTACGGGACGCGTTATAGGAATCGATCGTTTGCTAGATGTAATTACAGACCGAGGCATTAGCAGACGCACACGCGAGATACGATTATTATCGCGCTCCCACCGCCGCAGGTGTGCGCACGGACAAACGTGCAAAGCGTCCCGATAATGGGTCCGTCCACAATAGGTGCAGGCGCAGGAAATTTAGAAATGTAGACGCGCCGGTGTTACCGTGTAAACATAAACGCGACTCACATTTTCCCAAACCGAACAGGTGGAGCGGAAGAGCGGCAAGGGAACAAACAGCCGCTTAAGTTCGACCTTCTTTTTCCCCTCTGCTTTATATCCTCTCTATCGGATTTCTCTCGTAGGAGGACACATTGCACGGATTCTCGTTCATTCGTATATGTGCAACGCGCGCGCGCGCGCCCGCGTGCTTTCGACGCCGAATGTGATTACTTAATCCTTGTAACGTGATTACGCGGAGTGTGCGCGCTCTACGACTATCAAACGAACGAAACTTGGGGATAGGGTTATCTCGGGATCCCGGGACTCCTGAATACGACGATACGATTGCCGTGAGAACGTTCGATCTCTCGTTTCAATCATTTCATTGTTTCTCATTTGTAACTTGTCTTAACGTTCTTTAACCAAGTTATTTAAACAAGTAATGTTTATTTGAATGCAATATTTTTCTGTGTGTACTCTGTTATTACCATTATGAAATTATTTTGAATTCCTTGTTTTGAATTGTTGCTCATTTGTGACCTATTTTAACGTTCTTAATCATGTTTGTTATAGAAGGAATATAAGTTATTACTTGTATTAAAAACGTTAAGAAGTTATTACTTCATTTTCTCTCTGTAAAGAAATAATTAAAAGTTCATTTAAGTCAAAATGACTCCACATTAGTAATAATGAATTACACACAAAAAAATATATATTGCATTCAAATAAATGTTACTTGTTTCAAGTGTTTTATAAGTTTATACTATATCCACGAATCTACCACAAGTTTATCATAAGTCGCCCATCAAATTTATTTAAAGTACATTCTGAATTTAGCGTTTTTGAACGAGATATTAAATTAAAAGATAAAGAAACGAAAATTTAATTTGATTATTTAGACTTGAATCAATTTTTTCTTTAATAAAGTTTTATGATACTGTAAAAAGAACAAAATTTTCTTCTCTCTATGTGCACAATAATGAACTTCTCTAAAATTTTTAATGGGTATATTTTAAAACTATTATCATGAAAGTATATTATTTGTTGAAAATTATCATTTCGTAAAAGAAGGAAAGTAAATTGAACATCTTTCTTGACAGTAAAGTAATACTTCTCTGTATATATTAGCATTGATAAATTTCTTGAATAAACTAAAGAGTAATAAAATTCGACATTAGTGATAAAATATACTTAACATATAATATCAAATAAATGTTATACTGAGCAAAATTTACTTGACGTATAAAGAATGTTTAAAAAATACGTTAACACTTATGTGAAAGTAACTTCTTTTCATATATGAATTAATACTTTTTTAAATAAATTCTTTGTATATAAGTGTTAAAAAATATATTTTTTGAAGTTTTCTCTATGTACGTCTTTCGCATATATTAATGGACATGTGAGGATATGGACGCGTGTATAACATATACGCGTATATCATATTTCGTAATTAAGTAGTTAATTTCTGAAGACGTATATACACACCTTCCACAACTGAAAAGTCAACTTTGACCACTTCTGTTAGGTCTGATCATTTCTATTGACGATATCGTTGAACAATCGTAGTTATTAGCGCGTTCATGCCGCTATGACGTACAGTTCAATGGCGTTAAATCTCGAGTGACCAACGCAACGTTCAATTAATAAGTCACAGACGAGATCCGCGCCCGTTATAGACCATAATCTCGCGAGAATAACGGGGCGTTGTCGGGCGACGCGGTGTTTGTTTTTCCGAAGTGGGTGCTGTGCCGCGGGGAGATGAGAAATGATCGTTTGCGGTGCAATTATCGCGTTAAAACGCAAAGGCGAGTGGTTAATGTCGCGCACAAGTCGTCATAATTGGCCCGCGTCTAAGGGCCGAGACCAGCGGCCATGGCGGGGGCATGTTCTTTAACAAAAATGAAAACAAAAGTCCCAAGCGTAATTTCATTTCTCGTTGTGCAAAGACGAGCGCGCGCACGCCTCCAAAGCAAGTTGTTTGCTCGCCTCTCTGCTCCGACATAGTTATGAATATAGCATGCGCGATTTAAACGGATCCCTGAAGCGCAGAGTCGAACGTTACGTCTATTTCAGGACAAGACACTATCCTCTTTCTCTTCTGGAAAAGAAATCGCGTCGCTTGTTACAGATCCACTTTTATTCGTACGCGTTTCAGCTTTATCCATTTTTACCGAGCGACAATTCTCGTACGCTTACATACGATTTCTTCATTGAAATTCTTTATTTCTTCAATTTTAGCAATTGCCTAACTTGCTCCTGACCGAGTCTTATTAGCACAAGCTTTGATGTCAGCCTGGTCTCCTTACTTAATGCAAAATGAACGGAGACGATATATAATAATGAGCTATTTATGCGCTTTTCGAAAATGAAACGCAAAAATTTTGCGTTCTTTTAGTTACAAAATAAAATTTTTTTAGTGGGGAGCTAAGTGGGCTGCCAGTTAGCCCCCACACATATAAATAATTACTTATTCAGCAAAACTAATAGATAGGAATTATGCGCTAATCATGCGCTCTTACATTCAGGCAAATTCGATTTTTACGCTACAACTCTTAAGGGACTTCTCCCTTGACATGAAAAACATAATCGCCATATTCTTCTTTGTTTGATGAAAAAGATCACTAAACCAATTATATACGATGAATCTACGATTTATGCGCTCTTATATCCAGGCAATTTCGATTGTTTTGGATATAGCAACACATAAATCGTAGATTTATCTTTCAGAAGTGGTTTAATGATCTTTTTCATTTTAAGGGAAGTATCGCCTTTTCAAGACGATTTCGCAACAAGATAAAAGTTCCTTAAGGGTTGCAGCGCAAAAATCTAAATTGTCTGAATATAAGAGCATATAAACCGTAGATTCATCGTACATAATTGATTTAAAGATCTCTTTTGTTTTAAAGGAATTCTATGGCGATTATATTTTTCGCGTCAAAGGAGAAGTCCCTTAAGGGTTGCAGCGCAAAAATCGAATTTGGTTGAATGTAAGAGCGCGTAATTAGCATATAATTTCTACCTATTTGTTTTGCTGAATAAGTAATTATTTATAAGTGGGGGGGCTAGTTGGCAGCCCACCTAGAAAAATTTTATTTTATCACAACTAAAAGAGCGCAAAATGTTTGCGTTTCATTTTCGAAGAGCGCATAAATAGCATATTATATATATATATATATATATATATATATATATATATATATATATATATATTTTGTCTTAGTTCATTTTGCATTAAGTGGAAGGACCAGTTAGACTGATGTCAAGCTTTGTTTGGGACATCTCCGTCAGCATTAATTCCCTAACAGAAATTAAAACAGGAATTAAAAAGGGTCTGGATAATTTTTCCCTACTTTTTTCAAGAGACTTCTACAGAGACAGGTCCACTTAGGTCTTACACAGAGATGTAACGCTCTTACAAATTAGCGTCTAAACTTGTAGATCTAATTGAGTATACTTATCTTGGTATACTTAACTAGACTAGATATTTATCTTAACTATTTAAAATATAACACTCTCATCAAAATATTTACCTTAATATTAATTATCAATCATTAACTATTAATGAATTGTTTCTTCACTGAAACCATTTCAGGAACTAGCTAACTGTCTCTAATCAAATCTTATTAGCACAAATCTCGTTTGGGGCTTCCACGTCAGCATTAATTTATGATCTGTTCGCGAAATCCCATTTAGGATTTGTCTATTCTGGCTATACCTGAATCCTGTAAAGACATATATATTTTGTGCCATCCATATCAACATTAATTCATGGCTTATATATGAAATTCCTATTATTTTCTGTATTTTTAGAATTTACCCATTTTGTCCATATCTGGGCCCTATAAAGATATGCCTATTTTGGAGCATCCCTGGTTAGAGTCATTACGTACTTAGAACCTTCCCCGATTAAATTCTACGTAGGTTCATCGCTTATTCACGAAATTCTATTCAGAATTTGCCTGCTCCGACCATATTTGAGTCCTATAAAGACGTACCTATTTTAGGACATCTTCGGTTAAGGTCGTTACATATTTAGGATTCGCCCTGATTCATTTTTACTCGGGATATGTATGTCACATCGCATGTTCGATAATGAACCTGCTATTGAAGGCATCCGCCGCCGCGGAATGTGATATAAATATCATTTTATAATTTAATGCTCCGGAGCGCGAACGTTAGCGCGATACGGGAGATCCGATGAGTTCGCGGCCGCGGCCTCGTCGGTCTGTTCAGAATTGACCGTTCTATTTCGCGATCTAGGCTTTCTGGACCGCGCTGGTGCGCTTCTCGACTGTAAATAGAATAGCCGTAAAACTCATTGAATCGCGGTCTCTCTATCTACGTGCGAGTCTTCTTGCTCCAGAAACTCTTCAAATTGATTTTGTACTTCTTCACCTTTTATAGCTGACTGCGGAGCATAAATTACGACGCACTGGACTCTCTTTCGCTCTCTTTCTCTCTTTATTTCTTCTCCATCGTGAGAATCGGGATGAAAAATAAAGACATGTAAGAGCCAACGCTATTAAAGCGATACACTATTCAATAAGGAAAAGGGATGATGTTTACACTTAATAGATGACGAACATTTGAGATCCAATCGTTTGGATCCCCTTCAGCGCGATAATTAACAATTTTGAACTTTAAAATTTATACTATTATAACGCTCACATGTTATGACACGCGAGTAAAAGGATGGTGGTACTGTTACCAACTTCATAAAATTTGTAAGTCGAAGGACGCTCATCTCGAGAAATACCTGTTTGTTAATTTTTTATCGGATAATTTCTCTCAGCGTGCGAAATTGTCACTCCAGACGCGATCGAAACGTCACTCGGAAGGATTTCTTTATTCTTGCATTCTTCCCCGCCATGAATGTTACATTGTCGTCTTTATCACACGGTGTGATGATCGAGCACGCCGCACTTATTCGCGATTCACGCGAGATCGCGAATACTCGCGTATGCACGAAATCGCAGATCAGCCTGAGAACTTCGTGCGCGTGCAATTGGCGGGGCGCGACATAAAACGCGAATCGCTGACGTTTCGGCATCGAAAACATATTTTAGGAGAAGCTGCTGGGCGCACGCTATGGCGAAACGTCGCGGCGGCCCGCGTCACAACTCCCCCCTTTACGATCGAACTTTGACGGAGCTGGAAGTTTTATTTATTCCGCGACGTAGCGTAAAGCGATGATTCCTACGACGCGCAACCCACCGGCGCTCCATTTCAATCGTTTTCCGCGCGAAATAATCCGTCGGTTTCTTCGGATCCGCCTTTATTTATCTGACGAATTCTCTTCTCGCGAATTCTCGCAGACGCCGCGAGTTTCCTCGCCTGTTTACGACGCGCCGCATGATTCGAAGCCTCTCTCTCTCTTTCTCTTAGCTCTGGTTAGGTTTGAGATCGTTTAATACACGATCAATTCTGCGCTCTTCTCGTCGGTTTAGATAGCTCGAACAGTTACCGCGAGATGCGTGCGGGAAATGTTGATTCGAGCCGCTCCGACTGCGAAATTCGAGGGGCGAAAGTCGCGCCTGTGTTGCCTCGAAAGGATCCTGGACTAAGTGGGACGTCCATTCGTTAGTTCTTCCGCTTAATGATTGAGCGGCTACGTCTCGTTGAAACTTTCCGCCTCTCGAGACAATCTCATGGAAAAATACGGAAAAATAATCCCGCGCGGCGCTACTTCACCGCGTAAGACACGCGCTGTGTCTCCCCCTTTCCTGTTGTGACCCAAAGGGGTGACTCGCTTCTCTTGCGGCGCATCACTCAGTGAAGATCTACAAACATCCGTTAGTTACGACCGGGTCGTAAAAAAGGCGCCCGTGTAATTTTAATCGAAGAGTGTTCGAGCGATAGCAAAAACTTTTTGCGAGGAGAGCTCGAGAGTTCCCCCCTCTCCCCTCTCCCATAGCTGTGCTGCGTATCCTCCAGAGGTTACGCTCTTTCGTTTCTTCCGTCCGTCGCTTCGTCCTTCGTCGCGTTTTCCTCCGGTTCCTTTACAGTCCCCGCAAACGTTACTCTCTTCGTTACGAACATTTAAGCAATTTACGTGTCGAACTCATGATTCTCTCTTTTTCTCTTTCTCTCTTTGTTTTCTTCTCTCCTCCCCCCCCCCCCTCTCTCTCTCTCTCTCTCTAATAAAGTTAAACTGACTTTTGAACTCATCACTATTCTACTCGTAGACTTCTTTCCTGTAGAGAAGCTTCAAGTCGGGAAAGCTGCGAGAATATTATCCAAGTCGATTAATCGACATTGGTCGAGTGCTGAATAAAATTTGTTAGACTCTTTCTCTATGTTTTAATTAATTTATTAGACATTTTCTCTGTTTCTTTGCGATTTTGTTATAAAACAATACAGTACTAGGTGAGTTAGAGTGCACTGAGAATTCTCTAGTAATTTTCACTGCGGAATCCTCCCCTGTGCCTTGCAACAACTTCGATCGAGGCAAAATACACTTTCGTGATGATCGAAGACTTATGCAACACCCAAGAAATACACAGAGAGACTCGCGGATGTAATTGCACCGCGAAACTCGCCATTATTATTGCGCTCACCGCGTAAATTTGGACCACGACCGCGTACATAATTAATATTGTCGCGAAATCAATTATGACGATATTAATTTGCAACAACGGCAGAACCGGCGGAATCGCGCGTCACGCCGAAAGATTGAATAATAGAACCTTAACTGTCACAGCCGCGCGCTCACGCTAATCTAACTTGCGCGGCTGCGTTTTGAGTTAATCGATTTTCGCGCCGCTAAAGCAGTTGATAATTTTCCGCGTTAGAGTGCCGTTGTAACACTACTCGACCGCCGACGTGCAGCCGATCCCTTTTGTTGGCGCGCGTGAAAGCTCCGCCGCCGTCGCGTGTACAGCCGCGAGCGGCCGCAAATTTGTGCTTCTGAATAAGAGATGAAACGCACTCTGACGTTTCCGACACACACACACACACACACACACACACACACACACGCACACAATGTTGAAAATTGTAACTGTTAATTTAATACCGGAGTGTGGATTTATTCCCGATACGATCTCTACCGCAGCTGCCGGCGGTTGCTGCTCCCTCCGGCCGAACGAGCAGCGTACACTACACAGCCCATTCTCTCAAAATTAGAGAACACCGCAGCTAGATGCCCTATATTTTAGAATTTCGAAGTTACAACTTCTCAGGCAACTAATTGTTGTTACTGACTGAGGTCGATCTAAAATTATGTGGGCTATGTGTTTTGTTTATGCATTTATTGCGTCAGCGGCAGTGGCAAGAAGATCGCGGAGTGTTCTTTTTAAAGCATACTCTCTTAAAGTGAATCAGTGAATAGTCACTGATATCAGTTATAAGTATAGCACTGAGCACTTTCAGTGCAACACTTATAACCGCAAATCAGTGTATATTCACTGTTTTCAGTGATGTTTCACTGATTCATTTTAAGAGAGTAGGAAAAGTACCTCTACATTGAGAGAAAAAAATATCTAAAAATTGGTAAATATTTCTCTCGAATTTCGAAGTTACAACTTCTCAGGCAACTAATTGTTGTTACTGACTGAGGTCGATCTAAAATTATGTGGGCTATGTGTTTTGTTTATGCATTTATTGCGTCAGCGGCAGTGGCAAGAAACTCGCGGAGTGTTCTTTTTAAAGCATACTCTCTTAAAGTGAATCAGTGAATAGTCACTGATATCAGTTATAAGTATAGCACTGAGCACTTTCAGTGCAACACTTATAACCGCAAATCAGTGTATATTCACTGTTTTCAGTGATGTTTCACTGATTCATTTTAAGAGAGTAGGAAAAGTACCTCTACATTGAGAGAAAAAATATCTAAAAATTGGTAAATATTTCTTTCGAATTTCGAAGTTATAACTTCTTAGGCAACTAATTGTTGTGACTGACTGTATAAATATAATAGAGACAACAATCTTCTGTGTATTAATGCCCATCATGATTCTGTTAATCGTATATTTTGTTTTGTAATAACCAAAATACGAACATGCAGCAACATAGCCATCTCGCTCTGGGTTCAGCTGCCCAGTAATGCAGGGTAAGAAGGCTACGTACAAAATATGTATCCTGATTAGTAGAGTCTCTGCGAAAAGTCTTCACAGTCCTTTTGGCGGCCCTTAAATATGGGTCAACTTTACCTCGTTCGCTCATATAGTCTCTTTCTAACATTTTCTGAAGGAAAATTGCATTTATTATCAGTATCGCACATTTGCAAAAATTTTCATTCTAGCTAATAATACATTGCTTAATTGTATTTAATCGCTATTTAATCACGATGAAGAATATTAATAAAAAATTTCGAGAAACTCGAAAATTTACTTGCTATTACCAAATCAGTTTTGTTTTTCAATTTCTTAACTGTAATATTATTCCGATTTTAATGAAACTCAGGGAGAAACATTAATGTCATAAAAGGATTATTTTGCTATTTTATGTAGCCGCCATTCCTCTCAAGATAAATACTAAAAGAAAACACAACATGCGCCTGGGATCATATCCCTCGTCTCTCCTATAGTTTTTTGATCATCCATTTTGTTGGTGCGACGTTTTCAATTCCAAAAGTATTTCAAAGTTATTCGCAACGTCATTATATCATACTTTTTCACTGCGGACAGCAATTATTGTCGATGAACAATAGCGGTAATGACTTTTGACATCCGCCCATGAGCCATTTATCATAATTGCGCGCGCGCGCGCAACGCGTTATCGAAATGTAGAATCATCCGCTGGTATCGCGCGTTAAATGCCGAAGGTCCGACGTGATTTAGAAATTTTGGTGTGGAAATTTACCGCCCTGTCCTCGTTACATTTTTACTTCCCCGTTATTTCCTTATCATCCGGAAAGCATTACACTGACCCAATTTCTTTTTTCCCTCGGAACGTCACCTTTTATAAATATGCGCGACAGTGAACTCTTTTATCACGAGCTCGCAGCGCAGATTGCATTACGATGGGAAAACTTAACCGGCCCTCATTTAACATTCTGCTGAGGCGATGTTGGACATCGATTAAACTTTTTCTTTCTATTAAAATAATTGGCAAGTAATCAATCATTATGTACGAAAGCACGAATGGCTTAATCGATTGATGAAATTAATTATTAATCACATCTTGATTTTAATAATCAGAAATTAATTAATAATTAATTTCAACGACCGACTAAATTACTCGGGATTACAGATATGATGATTAATTTATTTTGATTATTGATTTGTTAATTATTTCAGTCAAATGAAATTTTAATCAATTAATGTACAACGCTCTCGTCAGGCAATTTCTTATGCAAGATTGTAATCCTATATACAGGCAATTTCTTACGCAAGATTGTAATCCTATATACAGAAAAACGTTATTCTAAGACAAAAACGGTTACTTTCCTTTCAAGTAATGTTTATCTTGAGCAAGAAATATTTTCTTTGATAATAGTCTTAAAGTATATTATTTTATTTTAACAAAATTATTATAGATCTTTTCAGGAATTTTAGAAAAGCTCGTTATCGTGCACTAAAAAGAAAAATTTATCCTCTTTCAAAGGTTGTTATGAAAAAATAAAAAGAACGTAGGTATATCTTTGTATACTATGTGAACCGAATTTTTTAATTTAATATTCTTCAATAAAATTGCTTGAATTTAAAATGTATTTTGAATAAGTTTGATGCTTATGATGAGCTTATGATAGATTTGCGGATACATAAACTTATGAAATATTTGAAACAAGTAACATATAACTTGCATGCAATATATTTTTTTCTGTGTGCGCGCATACACACGTCAGCAGTAGCTTACAATTTTTGCAACTTAAAACATCGCAATTTTATTCGACAACAAGTATGCAAACCAATTTACAACCGACTGTACAAGTAATCGTACACCGTGCGGCTTGACACCGCGATGAAAAGCTTAACGATGCGGTTCGTTGCGCTCGCGCGCGTTTTTAACGTTACCAACGGATTTATCGCCGTGTCCGAGGATTTCTGCCCCGAGGACGATTCCTCCCGGAGGCTTATCCCACCCCCCGTCGCTAGGGAACGTCGTTTTACTTCCGGCATGTTTTTCCACGACGGCTCTGTGGGGTGCGTCGCCTTCTCGTTGCAACGAAACGAAGGAGCGCATACGCGAGACCGCCTCAGGTCGGTCCAAGGGTCATGCGAGCCATATGTTTTGTTTATGCATTTATTATGAGAGCAACAATGGCAAGAGGTTCGCGGAGTTCTTTGTAGAACATAGGAGAAATAGCTACACTGAGAGAAAAAATATCTAGAAATTAGTAAATATTTATTTTGTGAGGTACTAACAGTAGAGGAGACCGGGGCTAGATGTCCTACATTTTAGAATTTCAATGTTACAATTTCTCAGGCAACTAATCGTTGTGACTGATTGTATAAACGTGATAGAGGCAATCTTCTTCTATGTACTAATGCCCGCCACGACTCTGTTAACTGTATATTTTGTTTTGTAATAACCAAAATACGAACATGCAGCAGCGTAGCTATCTTGTCCTGTTATGGGGTCCAGTTGCTTAGTAACACAGAGTAAGAGAGCCACGTACGAAATACATCCTGATTAGTAGTTCTAGAATCTCCGCGAAAAGTCCCCATAATCCTCCTGCCGGCCTTTAAATATGGACCAACTTTATCTCGTTCGCCCATATGCTCTATTTTAATCATTTTATGAATGAAAATTGCATTTGTTACTAGAAACAAAATATCATACAATTGTAAGAAATTTTATTCTAGTTAGTAACACATTACTTAATTTTATTCAGTCATGATGAAAAATATTAATACAAAATAAAATAAATATTAATACAAAATAAAATATTAATACATTTCGAGAGTTTCGAAAATTTATTTTGCTATTACTAAATTATTCTTTTCTATTTCTTGACTGTAAAGTTATTATGATTTTAATGAAACTTAGAGAGAAATATTTATACTAATATTAAATATGTTCTAAAAAAATAAGAAAATATTCTTAAAACCTTAAGAAAATCTCAGTTTCTCACAAAAGCAATTATTTATTTATTTTATTTAAATATAAGGATTTGTATTTAAGTATATATAACAATATATTGTTGTTAGTATTCATCAAATAAATATTTATTCAATTTTAGATATTTTTTTCTCTCAGAATATGTTCTAAATGTGATACTTTGCGGATCCTTTTCCACTGTTACTTTTGCATTAAATACATGAACTAAACTAGTGTAGCAAATCCTTGGACCGGTTCATCCCTACATAAAAACGGAGAGAAATAGGTCAACAGAACGGATCGTAGCTGCGAGGACGCGTACAATTAACATACATAAATATAGCAGGGATCAAGATGACGCGGCTACATAATCGCTACGGAGTTTGCACGACGCGAAGTGCTGAATTACCATGATGTTACGATATTGCGATGCAAACACGCCGCGTTGATAGACCGATTGAGGCCGATTGTTTGCCGTGTTCGCGACCGATATAGAGTTATACATCGACCCTCCGATCCCTCCGCGCTTTCGGCGATGTAACCGCTTCTCGACGTCTCATCGAGCAATTTAATCGAGGGCGCGACGGACAGGCGTTTTCGCGATCCCTCTCGTTACATGCGAATTTTTTTCCGTCATCTCTTACGTCAACGGCGGAAAATTAACGGCAACCCGCCCCGTGCCCGGTATTATTCCGTATCGAGAGAAGCTCATCAAACGGCGCCTTTGTGTTTCGCGCTCATTGTGTGCGTCACGCACAATGTTATCGTGCCATTAGTAATAAAGCGACTGCTTATCTCGCTCTCGCGATGAGAAAATTACGAGCGACCATTGTGCTACGCCCTCCCTCTGTCAAATTATACTTCGCGATTTCGCGCGTGATTTCGAGCGACGTGACTGACGAAGAAAGAGAAAAGGAGGGAAAAGAAATCGCTGAGACGGCATGAAAGAGAGAGAGAGGAGGAAAGAGGGGAGAGGACTTGTTCGGTGACGGAATTGTATCGAGTTTTATTGATCGCTCTTTGATCATGCGTGCAGTTTTCGCGACGTGCGCGATGAAAGTGCGCGGCGAAATGAACAATCGCGTTTTAATCGGTCGTAATTCCGCGGGCGAAAATGACGACGAATTTAAAATACGCACTCACGGGCGGCGCACAAGACGTTCCATTAGCGAGTACAAATAATTAATATCGATTATCTGACAGCGCGATACGTTTGGACGGCCGTTAAAATCGCGAATAAATGGCAATTCGCTCGATTCGCTTTCAAAACCGCCGGCCGATTCGACAGACACTTTCTCCAATGCGATTATTCGACTCTCTTTCGTTAGGATCAGCGTAACGCATGCGGAACGTTTTCGTCGAATAATATAGCGTATTAATTGTGTAATTTGCGATGTTTGCATCGCGCGGATATACTCGTGCTGAAGCCGAAATTTACATACAGTAATGAACGATTAGTTTTATCAAATATATTTTGTAATCTAACAGTGAAATATATAATTTTGTCGCGCTGGAAAATATCGGGAAAGCAAAAAATGTTCTATACTGATACATTTTTGAAGCTGCAGCTTGCAGTAATGGACAGGATTGCTCGTTATTTTTAATAGGAAGATGGGGAAAGATATTATTTAGGCTGATACTATATAACGTGTAGTATTACACTGAAAAAATTATTTTTGTATTTTGAATTAAAATATTTGGTACATATGGCCCGGTTGGTATTACATTTTTGCGCTTGTGTCAAGTATTATTGAGAAAACGAAATATGCAAGGCGGCAATTAAATTTTGTCATTACAATTATCAAGTTTCGTTGATTCCATTTAATCGTATATTTTACGGGTCCCGTATTTTAAGCCAATTATATGGTCCGGTGTACCAGATTTTCATTTTCGACAATAAAATCTATTTCTCAGTGTATTGTGTTTGTATGCGTGTCTGTGAGAATTGTAGAAAGAAGGAATATTCATTCCGCTCTTCTGAGCAGTTGTAATCGTGCCAGTCGCGTCGCATTGCTTGTCATCGTTCGCAAAGAAACTGCTGCACAAATAAACTTGTTTAATTGATTTTTGGTCGAAGAAAACAATTTTTGCTCCTTATGAATCTAATCCGATTTCTGAGACCATCAGCTATTCTGTTTCCCTCGACCAAAACGCATTTGGTTTGTTCAATTGTCGAGTTAACTCAGTATTCAAGCAATGCATGACGTATGTGAAAGATGTAGTTCGTGTATGGAAATTTCTCTTCAAACGTGCGTTTCGAAATTATTGAAAAAGTCCCATACTTTTTGGGAAAAATTACTTCTGCACATAAAAAGATATCATTTCACTGCTAAAAAAAAAACGAAATACTCTATTTACTCCTCATCTCTCAAGTAATGATTATCTTCGACAACTTTTTGCAACTTCAACAATTTAATATAAAACAAGCTTTTGTTAAAATGTAATGTATGAAAATAATTTTTATTTATGATCCAGAATAGTTCATAGTTTCTTGATAGTAGTCTTAAATTGTATTCTTTTATTTTTTATGTAAAATTACTATAAATTATTATAATTATTATATTTTTTCACAAATTTTAGAAAAGCTCATTGTCATGTACTCAAGAAAAAGAATTTATTATTTTTTTTGACGTGAATATTAAAAACCTTTATAAAAGAAAGAGTTGCTTCGACTCTATGTAGTAAGCAAATAGAATTTTTATTTTCATTTGATATTCTTCATCAAACTGCTAAACTTACTAGAATATATGTTAAATTTAATGGTTACGATGAAAGCTTATGATAGATTTGTGGATATATAAATTTATGGTATACTTGAAGCAAGGAACATTTACTTGAATACACTGTGTAGAATATTTTTTGTATGCGTGCGTACAATTTTATTCTTTGCTTTCTAAGCTTTCCATATTCGAAATTTTCTACATTATAAATATATTCTAAAGAAATTATTTTTGTATTTGAAACTAAAATATTTGGTACGTACGATTTGATTGGCATTACCATGTTCTTTACTTGTGTCAAGTAGGACGTATCAGTGAGAAAGCGAAACACACACAAGCGACAATGAAATTTTCTGGTTGCAATTACCCAACATTTGCTTCATTTCACTTTCACTAAACTTTGGTTTACTGTTTGGTTTACACTAAATTTTCGTTTTGTCAACTCATTTTGATAAATCTTCTCCTCATTGTCAGCGTAACCTATTATGGTATTTCCTCTATTAACAACATTTATATTTTCGTTTTATAATTTCGAGAAAAATGCTCTGTGTGTGTGCGATATAACGGCAAGGCAAGGTGAACGAGGGAGCAATTATTTCAAGGGCAAATGAAAGAATCGAACTCGTCCGCGATAAGGCGCCGGCATATCTGCCGCCGAGTCCGACCCGAAATCGATGTTGGACCACGAAGCCACGATCTCTCGAAACAGAATCGTGCTCCTCGGAAACGGATTATTATTAAAATCAACGCTCGCCTGGCGAGCTCCCCGATCGCTTTCCCGTCGATCCGCGGGACGATCAGGATCGCCTGGAGCTTTTCCAAACGCGTCACTCGCGAGCTCCTCATTACCGCGCTCATCAGTCATCGATTGCTGCGTCAGGTTTGTTCGCAAATCCGGTCGCCTTTGAGAAGCTGGCGATCGATCGCCGGAAGATCCTTTGACTTCGCCCAGCCTTGACCTAGTTTTCACGGTCGAGCGTCCGTGTCCTTCTCCTGCTCGTGGCGGCTTCAGCGGAATATCCTCGAGGAATTCCTTGCCTGGCGGGAAGGAGACGCTCACGTCCCATCGATCAGTCCGATGGACCCTTCCGTCCTCCTTCTTGCCGCCGGTATGCTCCTTAGTTTTCCGATGCATCCCTCGTCGGGAGACGTTCCTCAGAAATTCCGCGGGCGGCGACGAGACGCTCATGCCCCATCTACCAGGTTGAAACGATCTTCTATGATTCAGCGGTTTCTCGATCACGACCTTTCCCCTCGTGTCATCCGTCTCCTCCTCTTCACTCTTCCGCGTCAACGAGCTCGCCGTTACGACCCTCTCGCCGTCATCCTTCTCATCTCCTTCCTCCTCCTCTTCGTCGCAGTTCTCGCTGCCTTCCTCGCTGTCATCTCGAGGTGGACCGGATTGTCTCAGGTGCTCCTTCACAGGGTGTTCCTGGGGACGGTGACTCCTCCGTTCTTTCGGGATTTTTTCCAAATTTCCGTGCGAACTTTTGTGTCTCTTGGGGCTATTCCGACCCTTCGATCGACGCGAGGTCGGCTGCTGTTCGGAATGCGAATCCGCCGCGGAGCCGAGCAGACGGTTCTTCTCGGGCTCGCGCTTCTTCCCGGACACCTTCTTGTTGTTCTTGTCGCGCTGATGAGCCGCGTACGCATCCCGGAGGAACCCCGCGGGCGGTTTCCTCACGCTTATACCCCAGCGGTGGCTACTGAACTTCTCGTTGGATGAGCTAGCACTCGTGGATTGACTCGGATTTAACTCGGATGAATTTTGAGAAGCCTTCACGCTCGCATTGCTTTGATGCACCGGTGGGTGATGCGCGAGTTTCCTCTCGGTGGAAGCATCGATCTGTCGCGATAAGGGAAGCAGTAAAGATTCTTAAAGCTAAATATTTCAGATTGTTTTTGTTCTTAATCTTTTAAAGCCCCGGCATCGATCCTAAAAATCTTGTTGGATTTTTTTCCATCGTAAGACTTAAAGAACTACTGATAAGGAATATTGTGATCCGGATAAAACTGACCGTCGGGAAGTACGATTTTCTGAATGTATATTTATGTATCGGGTTGATCCATAAGTTCTTGCGGATTTTTGCTCAATTGACATTTACATGTTGGTATTAGATTGGAGATAGTTCCGTATAGTTGATCATCTACGTATATACTTTGACAGTTGATATTTCAGAGAGTATTTCGTGATTTAAGCGATAGTATTTAAAGAAATACAGTTACTTTTGTTGCGGTTTGAGAATGGAAGGCAGTGATGAGTTTTCCTGGCGCGTTATACTTTCTTACTTCCGTGAAAATTGCTAGAGTTTGGCTGGGATGTTTTGCCATACCCAGTGGCGTAGCCAGGAGGGGGCTGAGAGGACTGCAGCCTCCCCCCGAAATTAATTTTCTGGGTTATGTTAAGTGTGAGAAAAATTTTTTCGAATGATCTTATTTTTGCTCGTCAAAAATAAAAAATACAGCCCCCTCGAAACTTTTTTCTGGCTACGCCATTGGCCATACCCATCATATTCAGCCGATATTACCCGCTCCGATTATTATCTGTTTCGCTCATTATACAGGATGCCACTACCGCATTATCTTTTAAGGGCAGATTCCTGAGGTAATTTGAATAAAAAAATCCTAATGCAAAAGTGACGAGGCTATAGTACTTTTCCAATTATAAACGGTTAAAGTTGGCCAATTATACTGGCTAAAGTACGCTACAACACACAATGGTACATGTGTATGCACATATACCATTGATACGGAAGTTCCATACATACAACAATGTATGTAATAATAATCTGCCTTTTCTATCATTTAAATAAATATGTCACAAATAATAACAGTGTCGTCAAAATGTTATGAATAAAATATCATACAATACATTTATGAGAATCAATAAGCTGTCACACATTTGACGTTTCTTTCAGAGATTTATAACTAATTTCCTATCTTATGCAAATTCTCACTTATGTGCGTGTACCTGTACCATTGTGTGTTGTACCGCACCTGAGCGCGCGCACTTTAGCCAATATAATTTAGTCAACTTTAATTGATTATAATTTGAAAGGATTATAGCCTCGACATTTTTGCATTAGGATTTTTTTCTTCAAATTATCTCAAGAATCCGTCCTTAAGAGATAATGCGGTAGTGGCGGGACACCCTGTAGAATTCCCTTGACGGTATAAACTTCGCTTCCTTAGAAGATGTGAAAAATCACTTGCAACGTTCTTTCACCGGTGAAGCAAGAGTTTTACAAGAGAGGAATTATGAAATTATGTGAAAGATTGTCGGATAGAATAGCGCATGTATTATTGATTAAAATTGTTTTTAACAAGAACAAAGTGCATTTCAACTTTGTTTAAAAATCCGCATGAACTTACAAACTGACCCAATACATTCGTGTATTTGCTCGCGTATGTCCCAGATACAGAATTAAACAAATCTTATAACCATGATAAAATGAAGAGCGCCAACCTTGTATTTCGAGACGAGACCAATGAAACATTGCAAGAATAAAGCTTGCTTACTTTTTTTGTGAAAAATTTTGCACTATTTCGAGCGTCAACGATTCTACTCTACACACGATCGCCATATTAATCCTTTTTAGAAGAAAAATCACTGTTTCACGGATTCTGACGAAGAATATAGCTTCATCTAGAATAGAACGATAGTTTTATGTCGGTGGAATCACTACTTTGCCAATATAAAAAATTTGGAATGGATCCGAATACATAATTATAATACATAATTATATATACCGGGCTTTAAAGGATTAATTTCATTTTTAATATTATTTTGACATATTTCATATTCTCTCTCTCTTTCTCTCTCATGTATTTTTTTAATTTCCGAGAAAAATCGCTCACGACTGCACATTAGCGTGAACAATTCTCACTGTTAATTTTTAAGTAATTCCAGTTTAATTTTCTGATTTCTCTTACAGTCTCATTCGGCGATTTCTCACTTCTTTGAAGCAGATCCTCAGAAGTCCCCGAGTCTTCCTTGCCGTTTCCATTAGATTCCGTATTTTCCGGAAGAACTGACATCTAACAGGGGAAACCCGTTAATAACGTAATGAGCACGCGATAAAAGTTTCTAATCTTGTATTGCTCGACACTGCACAAAGAGTGTCGGGGAATTATCTAATTGCGCTTTCCTTCGGCACTTCTCCCGAGTCGAAGTACAACAACGTCAAAAGTATGCGCGCGTGAACTTAACGTTTACCCGAGCGGAGCAATTTCTTTGTGTCTTTACCGTGATCGATTCATCGCTCCTAAGTTCGCTCGCTTTCGTAGTTTCTTCGACATTGTCGAGGACGAGTTCCCCGTTTTCGTTTCTTTTGTGCCCTGCCCATTTTTCTCTCTCCTGTCGTCTTATCTCCTGCATTTTCTTTATCCGCGGATCCGCCACGCTTTGTTCCGGATCCTCGGGTTTTGTAAATTCCATCCCCGCTTTCTTCTCTGTCGATTCTTTCCTGCCGGCACGGTCGACTCGCTGTAACTTCATTTGCAATAATCTGTTCCGCGAATTGTCTCCCGACTGAGGATTCATTTACTGCCTGCGATTTATAATTATCATACCTACAGACCTCTCTCGACATTTTCTCGTAGGACGACCGTGGAATTTTCAGAAATGACGAAATCGCGATAGCGATTCGTACGTATTATCGTTTTCGCGCAAACGTTACGCCACTAAATCTACGATGTTTAAGGGAACGTCATACTTGAAAACTTTACCCATAAAGTACTGACTTCTCTCCGCGAAGTTCACGTCGTTTTGACTGCACGGAATTACAAATGCTTTTGCACAATTAAGGCGCGTGCTAAAATGAATCGGAGAATTGCTCAATATATGACAAAGAGGATGAAAAATTTCAAAATTAGCACTCTGACTTCTCTTCGCGAACTTCATATTGTTTTGACTGCACGGAATTACAAATGCTTTTGCACAATTAAGGCGCGTGCTAAAATGAATCGGAGCATTGCTGAATATGTAACAAAGAGGATAAAAAATTTCAAAATTGACATTTGGGCTATTAGTTGATGTAATAAGATTGTTTGCTACAAAAGTTTTGCATCTTCTATATATTTAATTAGTGTTTACTCCGTTCAGGAAAATTTCAAAAAACTGCTGTATATTTGCAACGGTATTTGGAAGCTTAAAGATATGCCAAAAGCTTGCAGAAAGATTTCTATATATGCATGATTACGCTGGTTGTTCGTAGTAATATATATGTATGTATATATATATTATTATATATAGAAATATATATAATATTTATTATATATATTTATAGAAATATGTGTGTACTTTATTTTACTAAATAGCGTATATTTATAAGATTTATACAAACAAAAATGATAGTATCGTGTTAGTTCTTATCTGATGTTTTGACAACCCTCTTTACTTTAAGAGAAAAAAATATTTGAAAAATAAGAAATACTTATTCAGCGCTAAAATAATTTGTTATACGTAAATCTAAATTCTTTTTGTTCAAATAAAACAATCACTTTAATGAAAGGTTACAGAAAATATATATTTTCTCATTTGAAAGAAATTTTTTCTCAATGTAAAACTCAATGCAAAAATGAATATTAGCACAAGTAAATATGTGATTAATATCCATCGAACAAAATTTTTTTATTTTTTAAATGTTTCCTCTTAGTGTACGTTATCGCCACTTTTGGAGTTATACGACATTCCCTCAAGTAATTTTGCAATTCGTTTTTGCGCGAAATTTCATCGTGTAGAAGCATTTGAAACAATTCTGTGCAACGAATATGATTTTGCGGGGAAGAGTCAAGTGTGTCGCCGGTAAAGCACGGCATTCCCTTAATAAAATAGAAATCTGATCGGCCTAGATGAACACCCAGTATTATCAACGCAGTGACTGACTGCGGTTTCCCGGAATACCTCGGGCCATGGTACTTGTCGGGCGGTTTCCAGCTGTAATTCGGTAACCGCTGAGTGTTGTTCCTGTGCTTTGAAACCGCGAGCTTCTTCCCGAGCAGCCTCGAGTCGGTGTAATCTGCAAACAAGACAGACGCTGGATACTCGGTCCTTAAAGGAGAGACTTAATCACCCACTTGGTTACACTCCGAACAGATAATATGGAATAAACTGAGCCACTTGGAGCTGAGTGTCCTTGTCAAAGAGCCACTTAACGTCTCCGTCTCCCTCCTCCCTCTCTTTCTCACTCTCTCGTCGCGCGTTACCGTCCCCAATTTTCTCGTTTGTCGAACTTGGCGAATATCAGTCCCGCGCGCACCGCCGGTATTACAGCCACGCGAACGCTTATCAAACTTTGCAGTCGCTCGTCTCAACAAACGCATAAATTTCAGTCCGCCGTAACAAACGTGTCTTCTCGGCTTATAGTGCGAATACTCATTTGCTATCTGCCGTTCGTTCTCGCGATATTTATCAACGTCTTTTCCGGCGTTATTTTTCCCACGCGCAGCTTACCATTTATTATTTCTGCTTTCCAATTCTCCGTGAAGCCTCTCTCTCTCTCTTGCGATTGCAATTTTTCAGAATATAAATCTGAAATGTTGCATTTCAGTGTCTGCCGATCGACATGAACAGATTAAATATCTTCGCCGAATGCAGACGCGGGGACGGAAGGAATGCTCGCGTGGCGGAGTACGAAGGCGATAATTGCGGGGGAAGGGGGCCTTCATGTTCGCGCGCAACGTGCGTTAGAGCTCGTAAACGTGCTGATGAAACGAGTGAGTCCGCATCGGCGAACACAGCCGGACTGTGGCTGCACGCGCGTGGCCCGCAATCGGGCGCAGTTTAACGATATTTAATTGCCAGCGAGGCACCGGTAGTAATTGAAAAGATAAAAGCGTAGCAAAGCGTCACGGGGAGAGAGAGAGGCAGAGAGAGAGAGAGAGAGAGAGAGAGAGAGAGAGCCGTCGTTGCCTGTGCAGAGTCCATTTGCCTCTGTTTACTTTTGATTCGTCAACTGCCAGTAACTCCCACGCATACATGCGCGCGGAACACGCGGAAACACGGCGCTGTCACCGCGATCATTTTCCATCGTTTCCTCTTTCGTCTGTGCGTTTGCGTTTTACCGGAAAAATCTAACGATCGGATCGCTTTGATCGACGAGAAAGAATTTATTTCCTCGACCCAGGTTGATTCTCGTCGGAATTAATTCCGTACTCAATGAAGCTGCAAAAGCGAACTCGCGACCGCGTACTCTTATCGCGAACCATGAGAGGTTTGACAACAGAATCCTCATATTTGGAGCTAGAAGTTGCGAGTCTCTGTTTTCTCCTTCGATTTTTATCAGTGAAAAATGATGGCGACAATACACATCGACTGCTGGAGGTGATAATGGCGGAGTTGCATTTTTGCTTTGTGCAAAAATTACTGAAATTTCAAAGATCCAAATTTAGAAGGCATATTTATATATTATATGATTAATTTAGTTAATTATTGAATTTACATCATACGATAGTGCGAATGTTTCGAATGTACGACGTTTCGTTATCATGACTTTTCGAGAAATTTTGTCCTAGTTTCCGAATTTCGAAATCCTGATTTTCGCTGGACAACGCATGCGCGCCGTAATAATCGGCGCACGAATCTCAACGAATCGTGAGACGCACTCAGAGCAGAATATTGGAGGTTAAAGCAAGTAAAAGCGATACAAAAAGGACGCGACTTATAGACGCGATATCGTCCGAAGTTCGGAATAAAGAGAGAACGCTAATAAGATTTGTCACACCAATAAAGGCCGTTGGCGCGCGGAACTCGCGCGATTTCGAGGTAAATTAAGAACGGAAAGGAAATTATAACCCGCATTAACTCGCCGATGGCTGGCACTTTTAAGCGGAATTTAATTTATCTCTTGGCGCGCACAGGACGCGCGCGCCCGCCACTGTCGGCGGAATTAGATTTTGGGCGCGCGCAGCTTTTGTTGAGGGGGGAGGGAAAAAGCAACTTTACCCTTTGACGTCGGAGTTCGACACGGAGTAAACCGTAATCTACGAAGTTAGCAACGTATTGCGAACGCGGATCGATATAACGAGCCGGCAGAGCGGTATCCCCCGGCCTTTATCGCCACGCCACGGAGATTGCATTCGGCCGCGACTTTCATGCGCGACGCGCTCCGCGCACGCGCGCGCGCGCGACTTCGGAGCGCGCGCGTTACGATCCGCGATACGATCCGCGCCGGAAATAGAAAATCGATGCCGTCCCTTTCAAACGGATCCGAGGCTTATCCGCGAGGTTGACGTCGGGGCTTAATCTAATTGTTCGCGAGGCTATTCCGCCGAGATCCAATAAACGCCGAATTAACAGTCTCTTTCTCTTATCGCGCGACAAAATTGTTGGCTGCTGCGATGCTTATAGAGTCTACCGCTTTATATTCAGCGCTAAATGCGGCGCAGTCTAACTCAAACGATCTTTGTCCGCCTCTTGCGAATCATTTATACACACTTCAGTAACCCCCCGGCTCTGTGGATTTATTGACTCACTGCTCGGATTCCTCGTAGCGAGGAATCTTTAAACTCATTGTACGTGATTCATTAAAGCTCATCTTTATTTCACAAACATTCTTCATATTGGATCAGTCGGTTTACTTTTTAAAAATCTCGGATTTATTGATTCATTACCCGAATCCCTCGTAGCGCACGGAATAACCCATTAAAGGGGCCATTATTATTTCACGAACATTGTTCATTATAGGAATAGTCTGTTTAAAAGTCAGATTTATCGATCCTCTATTTGTATTCTTGTAGTGAGCGCGATATGACCCATTAAAGGTCATTATTGTTTCACTAACATTTTTTTATTAACATTTTATTAACATTTTTTTATTTCGACTTGTTTACTCTTTACAGAAATTTCGAATTAATATCAGAACTATTCTTATTTCAACCAGAATTAGGATTTGGGTATCAAAGACATAAAAATGCAGTTATATATCAGACATGCACCCAAAAAAGTAAAATCTCATCCTTCATTAGATCGAACTGAATACAAAATTCCTCTGATTTCATCTGATATAAAAGCGTCTGATAAACGAAACACCGGCCACTAATGACAAAACGATTCACTCTTGAGAAGACATCTTCCAACCATTCAACCTGTAATCGACGCCACGGAGTGAAAACAGAACGAGAAAATTGACGTAAGCAGCAATGCATTCCTGCAGGAGAGACAAAGTGTGTGTGTGTGTGTGAGAGAATGCATAAACTTTTAGGAGGATATATTTAACTCTCTAAATGCATTCGCGCCGTGGATTCACGAGGAGAAAGAGAGAAAGAGAGAAAGAGCGCATGTAACAAAGAGCAAACAGGCGTTCGCAATTTACCATTCAGCCGGCCAACCCGCTCCTAATAATTAGTCCGCCATGGTGGCGCACAATTCGAAATGAACAATTCGATCAAGACGCTGGCGCGGCGCGAAAGTGACAATTTCCAACGGATTCAAACGTGACGCGATAAGAGTTAAATTAAATTATCGCGAGCGCGCCCGGATAATCAACGTGATCCCGGTGCCGTCGTTGCCCGACTTTCTCGGCCGTGATCGATCGTGATAAGAGCGGTGCAAAAGGAACAACGGCAAGAGATCACCGGAAATGTTACCGTGAAGGTGATGTAGGTGGGTAGAGTAAGGAAGGCGTCGTTCTCTCCGTTCGATCTTTTTCCTCCAGAATCGCGACGCTATCGTTGGCCGATCCGCCGGAGCGGATAGAGATAAGGATTCCGTGTTACGTTGGTTACACAACTGGAATCGATTCCGCTTGTTTTTCTTGCGCGCCACTGTCCTACCTGGCTGTTACGTCGTAAATTACGGGCGTAACGGTGGCCCACGATCGCCACCGAGGATCGTGTCGCGGCACTTCCGTCGATTCTTTGCTCACTACCACACGCGCACACTGTAAGCCAACTTCTTCTGTCGAAATCTATCTGCGCAGATTTAGGGAGTAAAGCGCGCTCGCCAAAATTTACGCAGAGTCAATCCGTATAATGCCAGATGATTCAATAGAAAAACTCACTAAAAACACGTTGGTCTTAAGGTAGTTGTATTTCTAGAGACGATATTTTTAAAGACGTATCAAGGGAAGCACTCATAAATCTACTATTTGTCAATCAAAATTACGTTTTTATACATTTATTTAAATATCACTGAAACGAAATCGAGATAAATATATATTAGGTGGTAAACTTAGTTCCTGCGGTTTTTTTGTTTAAAAAATTCATTTATTTCGACATCAAAAGCAAAAAATACATTAATCGAAGTATTTTCTTTCGCTAGCTATACATTTTTCCCATCTTTCGGGCAACGCGTAGATTCCGCGACGATAGAACGATTGGTCTTTTGATGCAATCCATTCGTCGATCAATTTTCGCACATCCTCGTAATTTGTATATGTATTGAAGTGTGTATCCACCAAGCCGTGCTGCATCGACCGGAACAAGTAATAGTCCGAAGGAGCTAAGTCTGGTGAATACGCTGGGTACGGGAGAACTTCCCATTCGAGCTGCATCAGTGTTTCTTTGACGGCTTTGGCAACGTGTGGTCGAGCGTTGTCGTGCAAAAGCATGACTTTACGTCGATTGCTGGCTACTGCTGGCCTTTTTTCCAACAATGCTTCATTCAGACGGTTTAATTGTGATTGATATCGATCCCCCGTGATACTTTCGTTCGGTCTGAGTAGCTCATAATAAACGACGCCGTGCATATCCCACCAAATGCAAAGCATTGCTTTGTGGCCATGAATATTTCTCTTTGGTGTGGATGTCGATGGTTGGC
>NW_022639545.1:368709-374956 GCF_010583005.1 Odontomachus brunneus
ATATATATATATATATATATATATATATATATATATATATATATACACAATATTACAAATAAAAGAGAAAAAGCTATTATTTTTTTATTTCTCTGATAAGTGCTTCATTTATTTATTCGTTTATGTAATAAAAGTGTACAGATAAAGAAAAAGATATACAAATATTTAAATACGTGTATATATATTTCGAGAGAATATTATTATAAATTATAAACTTTTCACTCCCCCACGGAAAGTAGTTTAAAATGATAAATAATTCTGAAATTTGCGTATAATATCTGTATACTAGGCTTTAATATTATAGTAGTTTTTTATTAAAATCCTAAATATAAAATATAGTTTGACAATTAAAATTAAAAATATGATGTTTTCAACCTGATACAGAGAATACGTGTCAAAAATGTCAGCTTTTATTGCAAATATTTCAGCTTTCCAATGGTCAAGCTACTTATAATGCGCAAATAATTAATCATCTTTAAATCTGCATGTAGTTTAAGTTTCAACAAATTCTTAAAGGACTCATATTTTACATTACTACTACCTTAAAT
This sequence comes from Odontomachus brunneus, assembly GCF_010583005.1. Lineage (NCBI taxonomy): Eukaryota > Metazoa > Arthropoda > Insecta > Hymenoptera > Formicidae > Odontomachus > Odontomachus brunneus. The sequence goes on from NW_022639545.1 coordinate 369,258, forward strand.
CGCTGCCGGCACACGTGCTCGTGAGAGTTGTCACTCGTAAGAATGTCCGTGTGTGTACAGGTAGATTAAGTTAAACTGAACACAAAATTCCCCCATCATTTCGGGGAATTTTCGTGTGTACGTAATGTATTAGATTATGTGTAAATTTACGTAGGTGTTAAATATGTAAAATTGAATTTTGGGGTTTAATTAATCGGGTATTCCTCTTCCAGTGTTTGATCACTTCTTCTAGCCGTTCGTGCATATTGTGTATTTATTCCCTCTTTATTCTAGATTAGCACTTCTTCGGATTCTTGTAAATTGGCTGATATGGCCTTCACAAATCTCTCAGATATCTGATATCAAACTCTAAAATTCAGTTTTATACATTTAACACCTATGAAAATCTACATACGCGTATATATACGTTTACACATAATCTAATACATTACACACACACGCATGCACACAGTACGTGCAAAATACGGTTGGCAACCTATCCGCGGTGCATATCGGTTAATACCAGTGCTAGCGATAGGTAATGAAAATGCACAGGTAATTTTAGACTGTGTGTGTGTGTGTGTGTGTGTGTTTGTGTGTGTGTGTGTGTATGGTATATTCCTGTGGAAAAAAGTTATACGAACTTTTTTATAACAAGGGGAAAACCAATCTTTATGGTTTCGTCAATGAAATTCAAGAAAAAAAATTTGCCACTACTATGGATTCCGCTGAAATATACGCAGTTTTTACTATAAAAAAATCACGTTCACCTTTTCGGAGAGATAGTGAAGCGAGAATATTATAAAACAAAAATTCAACCAATATTTCCTCACAGTAGACACTTGATTCTTAAAACTAAAAAAAAATTTGTACGATAATTTCTCACAGAATACTGCTCATTCAAATGTTATCTATATTTGTCTAATTTTCTGATGCTATATTTCTTTCGAGCACTGTATATGACTTCAAAAGGGGATTCTTCTAAAAACTACAAAGGGAAAATATTCTAACATCTAAAAAAGAGCTCTAGTTGCAACGTGCTCTCTCTATTTCATGTAATTCCATATTCTAAACGAGAACTTTTATCGAAAGAGTACTTCTCTCCTAATAATGTAATCTATTGATTGAAAATCTAGATATTATGCCAATTTTTTTCCTTTGAATTAAGACGAATGTTTTCTTGAAGAAAAAATTTCTGTTAAGAACAAGACTTGTACTGTAGATAACAGGTGAAATTTTTCTAACTTTAAGAATAGTGTGTTTAGAACATTTCTTTTATTTTAGAAGAATTCTAAAATCTATCTGACGATAACTGTACAAAACTCTCGTGTACGTGTAGAGTCAAACTAAACATGAGATTCCACTATTATCTTGCAAACCGTGTAAAATTTGGAATTGTTGATTAAAGAAGATTGACGAGTGACCGCACATACGATAGATGAGCTGTGATGGCGACCGATCAAAAAAGAACAAAAAAGTCCTGCACCATTTTACAAATGACTCCCTGGATTTTCAGTTATTGATTAAAGAAGATAACCTGAGTCAAATATTTCTTCATTTATCTTTATGTATCTTTCCATAAAGGTACGAGAAAGTAAATTGCTGCTGAAATGCATTACTGAAATACAAATATGTTTGCCGAAAAACGGAATCGGATAAACAAACAAAAGTATATATTTGATATTTCAAATAACCATATCGGGTGACATGCGCATTGGAAGAGACGATCTTCGTGTTGTTTCGAGCGGTGCAATTTTCGCAATATATTAATGAAGGAATTTTTAATATCAAAATGCCAAATAGAATATTGTCGTGCGTATCGCCAACATCGCTGAGCTGTTAAGCTCTCGCAGCAGAGTTTCGTATTTCGATCGTGTAAAAATGCAGTTCTCTCGCTCCTCCCGCGCCACCACGAGATAGAGTAACGAAATGGACTGTCCTTTCCCTTCTATTTTTTTTCTCTCTCTCTTTTTTTGTCAGATATAAATAAAATCGTACGTCGCACGTGATAATAGGGCTGTGTGCTCACCGTACGAATCCGAGACACGAGCAAGCGACGACAGGAGGCAGAAAACAAACGCCAGAGATACGAACATGTGGTTACTATGGCTGATGGCCATTTTGTCCGACGCAGCATATGATATACACATCATCTACGTACATATACCGCCGGCCGATCGGAATAGTGGGGCTAGATTTATTATTCGCGAACGAATCCCGTTGAGAAATCGCGTCCCCACCTGCGACTGTTCGCAGGAACTTCGCGAGGGAGAATCTCGCCAGCTCGCCGATTAATCGCGACCTTTACGCGTCGCGAGATGAGGAGACCGTAAAGAATCGGGCCGCGATTATGCGGCGGTTACGTGGCGCATTCTCTTCTTAGTTAGTTAGTGAAATGATAAAAAACGCATAAGATACGTTGAGAGATAACAAAAGTTCTTACACGAATTGTCTCCGTTTCACTCCTTATTTTCCCAACTCGATTGAAGCGTAACTCATCAGTTTTTTCTTGTGCAAAAAAAAGAGTTTCCATGAGTAAGCAAATTAAGAATAAAATTAAAGACAAATAAATAAATTCAATCGTCAGATCGATTTGTATTTAAATATTGTCGAAGTCTCAGTTCCCGAATTGTATTCCTGGCTTTAGGAAGTCCATTTTGGAAAGTTTGGCTCCTATATTTCGCAACATTACAGGAATCGTAACTGTATTAGTGTCATTTTGTTTGAGATGAGAAGAATAGGGAACTATTAATATAAGAATTGACATACACACAGATACACACGTACAAAAAAATTAGTTAACACGGAATATACATAGAGAAAATTTTGTAGTAAAAATTGTGATAGGATTTTGTAATCAAATAGATCGACATTCCACAATAATTGACTACCTTTCCAATTCATATTTGTTATTTATATTGTATAAACTAAAAAATGTACTATTAAAAAATTTTCTATATTTCTACACGGAAAGAATTTTATAACAAAAATTACTGTAAAATTTTGTAACTAAAAAATAGATCAATATTCTGCAGTAATTAACTATTCTTTTATGTGTGCTATTTATATTGCAGGGACTGAAATGCGCTATTAAACAATTAGTTATGTCTCTGTACAAAGAGAATTTTATAGTAAACATTTTTTAAAGAATTTTGTAATCGAGGAATAGATCGACATTCTGCAATAATTGGCTATTCTTCCATTTCATATCTGCTATTATTTCAATCCAAAATGGTTATTAAAACTTTTTCTAGGTTTCTACATAGAAAGAATTTTATAATTAAAGAATAGATCGATATTATGCAGTAATTGACTATCCTTTCGTTTCATGAGTACTATTAAAATTCTAAAAACCGAAATATATGTTACTAAAGAATTTACTAAATTTTTGTTAAATTTACTATGTTCTTTAGCAAGGTAGATTTTACTGCACATTATCTCTACCCTATTAAAAACATAATAAAACTGAAAATTTATTTGAAAAAGGAAATATTACAATCTCCGTGTAGTGAAATTTACTTTGTTTCTTAATAAAATAGAACTTACCGACAATCTATTCTTACTTTACTGGAAACACAGTAGAACTGAAAAGAATTTGTACAAAAAGAAAACTATAACATATTCTTTCCGTGTAGATTCGCCGTGCACGTGAAACCAAAGCAATCTTGACACGTGCATTTGTACTGTCAAACTTTATCATCGTCCCGCGATTAAATTCAACACGAATGACGAGTTACGGTCTAATCGATCAGGTGCTCGCGTTTTTCGATCCAGCTATTAAGAGCTGTTTATATATATATATATATATATATATATATATATATATATATATATATATATATATTTATTTAGATTGATTCCTATTATTAACCTTCTGAGAACCTGCTATTTTTTTATCTACTTTTTTATTTTAAGAGCTAGAACTTTTTTGTCAATGTCATTGGATTGAATGAGGAAAAAGCTGACACCGCCGTCGCGCCGATATATCGGCTTCCGGCCCTCCAAAGGTTAAGATTGGTCGTCATGCGTTAATACGTCGACGAATGGCGTCGGAGTGATCCCAAGGAGGAAAACAATATTTATTCTCGTCTCTGCCGCGTGAAAGTGGCCTGCGCATTAACGATCGCATTATTCTCGTTTAATGTGGCGGCCAATACGATCTTGCAAATGGCACGGAAAATCGAGAATGCCCCGTTTCGACACGCGCGTGTCGCTTAGCCGCGTCGTGTGTTCGTCTTAATAAACTGCTCGCTCAATTAAAACGACAGGCGCGTGCGCGCCTTTCCAATTTTTATTCTCGCTCTCCGCGGTTACAGTGAGACACCCCGTGAATCGATTACATATTTCTTCACGTATCACGGAGATTGAGTTGACGTTCGGAACGCGAAAGACACGCGAATCGATCGCAGCGTATACCTCCTCTCTCTGCTCACCGTCTGATATTTGAAACGCGACATTTGAAAAACGATAGAATACTATCGACAGAGACTAAGCAAATGAGACAAGTAACGCGATATCATCTGTCATTCTGAAACTTTATTCTGAAACTTTATTCGCTAACATGCTGATGACATTCGTGTTACCGCAACGACATTACAGTGGATTAAGGTGACGGTTCTAATTAACGGTCATTTAAGATTAAAACAACTTTCATTCACACACACACACACACACACACTCACACACACACATTCTATAAATTAACTATAAATATAAGTGTGTTAATATACCAATATAAGTAATAAACATTGTAGTTTAAAAGCAAAATTTGGTTAGACTTTAATTCATTTAAATTAATTATAAATTAAAAAAGAAAAATATATAATTGTGTGTGTGGAAACACTTATACGTAAGGCTCAATTATGACTCAGTAAATTTTATTTCTCTGTTACGATTATATTACCAGATTAATATATTATTATATAACACCTAATTTTATATTATTTTTATATTTGTCTCTACATATATAATCATGTACAATCATTCGTGATTGTATATGTCCACACGGAAAGAAATGCTGTTGTACAAATACAATTAAAGGAGCTGCTTATATTTGTGCTATTAACATTTAATCGAATAAAGCTATTTTTTTCTATTTTTTCCATTCAGTAGCATTTTTTCTCAATATAGACACACATAATTATATATGTGATCACGTAAAAACAATTCATATATGGATTATATACAAGGAAAAAAAGCTTGGTTGAATTAACCAAATGCATGGTGAAATGTGAACGAAACAAAAATCAGTTGAAATTACTTGTTGAAGTTACTAGAATTCTATTTAAGTTAACAAGATTTCTGGTCAGCTTGAACAGTTCTGGTTAACTAGAAATTTTGTTAATTTGGAAATTACAAGTTCTGATTAGCTAAAAATCTTACATTGAGAAAGAAATACTTGAAAATTTATTTGCTAGAGATATAAAGTTTATTTACAGTAAACTTTATTTTATAAACATAAGCTTTATTTAACGGAAACAAATTTTATATTCCACAAATAAATTTTCAAAAATTTTTTTTTCTATATTAACCAGAACAGAATTCTAGTAACTTCAATCGGAATTTCTGATTTGTTCATATTTTATGAAACATTTGGTTAATCCAATCTATAACTTTTTTCCGTCTATAATTATAGATAATTTATAGATACATTCATATATAATTTTATACATAATTATATATATATATATATATATATATATATATATATATATATATAT
>NW_022639545.1:375488-404716 GCF_010583005.1 Odontomachus brunneus
ATATATATATATATATATATATATATATATATATATATATATATTCCTTTTTATTCGGAGTAAATTTCTAAAGTCGGTATTCTAATGATATTCTAATGATATTTAAATGATATTCTAGGTTTTATTCGTAAACATTAACAAATGTTTGTGAATGCAATCTTAGAATATAATTATAAAAAAAACTATAGAAATAAAAAGAAATCTTTTCCGTGTGTTTCCGTGTGTCACTATAATATATACTTTTTTAATATATTACACTGAAAAAAAGTACTTGAAAATACTTGAGAATAGAAAGTTTATTTCTACGAAGTAAAGTATATTTCTGTAAGATAAAGTTTATTCCTGTAAAATTTAGACTTTATATCCTACAAATAAATTTTCAAATATTTTTTCTCAATATAATGAACCAAAATTAGAACCCGACCATAATTGGGACCGTTACCTTCTATCGTTCGTCCCTTAGTAAACGTCGCGATTGCAAGCCGTCGCGTGCGAGAACGTCGTTATCCTCGCGTCTTTCTCTCGAAACACCTCTTTCTAATCTTATTGCGCATCGTGCGCGTCACCTGCGCTCCTCTTCATTTTTACGGGCGGCGCTTTGAAATTCTTGGAGGAATCGCGGCCAGGAGTTGCTGAGGTATCGGCCGATAAAACTTTATCGACGGCGTCAATCAGGGTATCCAGCGAGTTGGGCCGCCTCTCATCGACTTTCGATCCATTTCGAGCCGCGGATACTTTGCCCCCGATACGCTCCTTGTCTGCGTGAATCAGTGCATCGCGAACGTCGTTGTCGGGACGTCGCGGTGCGTATCGGGGTTTCCTCGAGTAACGCCACGGCCTGATCAGCCTGTTCAGATTCACGTTCACGTTGGAGTTTATGTTGGAGTTCTCGTTCAAGTCCTCGCCGGAATTCTCGTCGGAGTCCTCGTCGGAGTCATCGTCGATCGACGAGTGCATCTGCCGGGGATTTTTCACTTCCGCCGCGCTGGCCAATAATCCCTCATCGCCGGACAATTCGCAAGTGTCGTCGGTGCACTTGTCAGCTGTTTCCCCGAGATCGCTGTCGCTCTTCATTCCCGCGTCAGCTTCGTTCGCGATCGTCGTCTTGCCTTTCCGGCCAGAAACGTTCTCTGCTTCATGTCCACTGGATGTCGTGGCCTCTTTGCCATCTTCCACCGTCTCTAACTTCGCGCTCTTCTTCTTATTGTAATTAACGTTACGGTTATAATTGATGTTACGATTCTTATTACGACTGATATTTTCCCGATTTTCTTCGACACCGGCCCGATCCGCCCGATGTGGCTGGAGACTGTCTTCATTGTCCCTCTTGTTGATCAAAACGTCGGAATTCAACGATTGCTTGGTACAATTATCTTCTGTCGAGGTCTCTTGCCCTTCCCTTAAATCTACGTTCGAGAGATTTGTGAAGCTGCGATTGTCTTCTTCGTCATCATCTTCCTCCTCCTCCTCGTCTTCTTCTTCCACTATCTCTTCTTTCGTCTCCACTACTATCTCCTCTTCTTCATTTTCTTCTACATCAGATCGATCTTCCTCTGCGGTATCATCTGGGGAAATCACATGAGATTTTTTATCGCTAGAAGCTAGCTTTTTACCGTTTAGAGCTAATAAGCTCGAATTCACATTCGTATGTGGATTAATACTGTCTTCTTCTTCCGTCGCTCCTCTGGATTTTTGCTGGTTTTTACAGGACTTGCCGACGCACTGATAATACTTTCCGTCGCGCTCGCCCCATGAATTATACAAAGTTTTTCCCGTGGAATTGGATGTCCTCTGCTTCTTCTCGTCGCCGGACTCGCCGCGTCCATTACTGACAACGTCGTCCACTCTCGAGTTGGATCCTCTCGTCGTATCTTCGATTGCTGTCGATTTATTTCGTTCTGATCTGAATGTATCGTCGGATGACGTCGGATGCTCGTCAAGCAGTTCTTTCACCGCGTTACTTTCCCTCTCGGGATCACTCGCGCGTCCCTTCTTCCTCCTCTCATGATCACTAGCTAATTTGTAATTGAAACTGTTCACATTTAGATTCGTGTTCAAGTTCGAATTGGATCTCCGCCTCTTGTCCCTCACTTTTATTATATTCCTTCTCGCTTGATGTTCGAATCCTAATGAATCCACGAACGATTTCGTGAGGTCCAAGCCGCCCTCTCGCATATTCTCCTCTTCCTCCTTCTCCTTCTCATCGGACAATGTCTTTTGACTTTCAGGAGTATTCCCCGGATCACTCGCGCGTCCCTTCTTCTTCCTCTCATGATCACTAGCTAATTTGTAATTGAAACTGTTCACATTTAGATTTGTGTTCAAGTTCGAATTGGATCTCCGCCTCTTGTCCCTCACTTTTATTATATTCCTTCTCGCTTGATGTTCGAATCCTAATGAATCCACGAACGATTTCGTGAGGTCTAAGCCGCCCTCTCGCATATCCTCCTCCTCCTCTTCCTCGTCGGACAATGCCTTTTGACTTTCAGGAGTATTCCCCGGATACCCGCCGTACGATAAGGTCGATGTGAACTTATGCTTGTCACGACTCCGTTTCTTGTCTCTCGCTATCAGCTCTTCGACGTCGGCCTTATCCTCCATGATATCGATAACAATTTCCTTGAGTGGGTTTTTATAGACTCGACAATCCCATAGCGATCCACTTCTGAATTCGATCATCTTGATTTTCGCGATCACCCTCTGAATTTCGATGATCAGGTTACGAAGCTGGCGTTTTAAGGAAATTTCCTCAGGACTTAACTCGGCGTTGAGTTTCAGCCGCCAATTCGGTGCCTGGCATCTACAGATCACTGCGTGAAACAAATACGTAAAACTTTATTACGCCCATAAAAATCCTTTGACCGCGAGATGCCGTTGTATTTTAACGCCGGTAATATTTAGTTTATGTCCTTCGCTATATTGCTTGTATTATGTTACATATCGGCAGCGTTCATGTTGGACGATAAAGGCGAGCAATATTAAGAGATTCTTCGTTATCATGAGTAAGAAAGTCGAATTTCAGAGTAAGAAAATTACTAAATAATTAAGATGCGCGGAAATAGGAAACTTAAGAAGAATACACCGCCTTCAAAAGCTTAGAAAATCCTAAAATATGAAATAATTTCAAATCAATATTCATATGCGCTTACAATTCTGTAACGTTTTCCATAATACTTCATATTTATAATTTCTGTAATTTTCTGTAATATTTATTTAACATTCTAACGATATTAGAAGTCAGCGCGGAAACTTAATTAATTAAATCAATACCTTTTTCTTTATTATTTATCTCCCTATAATTATATAGTCAGTTACCTACGTAACTTTTTGCATCGACTTTTAATGTCGTTGGAATATTAATATAGGATTGTAGGTACATAAGAATATTGAGTTAAAATTATTTCATATTTTTTAGAACCTTTAGGGTTTTCGAAGGAGATTTATATCATTTAAGTTTTTTATTTCATATTTTCTAATTATTTATTAAAAATTTGCTTTTGAAGTCAGTCGAAAGCAAACGTTTTATATTTCTGGATGTTCTGGGATTTTAAAAAAAGTAATGGAATTTCCCGATTTCCAGATCACTTGAACAAATCCTAGGTAATGACACTAATTTAAGAATCATGCAAATAACATTGAACAGAAGTTACAAAAAAGTTTCATCTCGATATCTCTAAGGTTCCCGAGTTATGAGGGGAAATACAAATAAACATACGTACAAAACATACTGAGAACCCTCTTCTTTTGAAGTCGATCAAAAAGTAATATAAGTGATGTAAACGATGCTGAGCGATAATGTCGAATATTGCAACGACAAGATGACGCGAGATGAAATGTTCTCATTCTCGAGTACTTCCTCGATTTGACACGTAGGCGAATGTTGGTCGAAAGAAATGAAAAATGTAATAAGATTGAAGCAAGACTTTATTCTTCATTCTACACAGTGTACAGAGGACAGTGAGAGGAGAGTGATATAAACTCGCGTCAAGTATTTTGAAGTAAATTTTAAACTTCAAGAGTAAGCCGTTCGATTGTTTGCTATAATCGACGGATAGCCGAGTAATTTTACCGGCTTGATTTTTTTTAGCAAGATATCGGGGAAGTGTTTGCTGCTGCTGTCGCTGATACTCGATTTTGCAGAGGTAAACTTTCTATCCCCGCGTCGCAGGGAAGCCTGCAAATTTAAATTGAATTTCATTTTAATGACACCCATTGAACCTAGATGAATTAAAAACACGTAAAGGGATGAAGCCCTCGGACACTTTTAGCGACGTCGTCGCAGGCGGGAATGAGAGATTAACGTACGACGGATTAGTGTATCGCGCTTTCGTCAAGACAAGCTTTCATTACGACTTCGCGAACAACGTAATCCGCAAAAGTTTCGCGAGCGCGAGCTTCACGAGGAAGGCACGTTCCGTACTGTGAGAGAATTATACAAATCACTCTGTCCAAGTTCCATAATTTTTCGACGCAACTCCTCAGCACTCCGCGTGTTTTCGAGATGATACACTGAGTAGAATCAAGAATAAGACATATTACGTTTGTTAACGGATAAGGAAATTGTTAATCGCATCGCGGAGAACGATATGCTGTTCCATTAATTTATGAAAAAGTGACTAAAGAATAACTAAAAATGAATAAGTACTAACCACGTGGAGGAGGGCCATAGTAACGACGTATTCCGTTGGAAACTCCTATAACATCATCTGCATTTTACAGATTAGAGATCCTTGCTGTGATACGATTGTTCAAAACAGTGTTGAACATTGATCGAGTAAAACTTTACTTAACTAAGGCAATCGGACAAATTAAATAATCGATCATTATATATTTAATCACGGGTATAAAGTAATGAAGTTAATTATTAATTAAACTTTAATTCGATTGATTGTATACTGATTAATAATTAATTTCATTAATTGATTAAATTATTACATGAATAAAGATTGATTAATTTTAGCTATTGATCTGCCGATTATTTTAATCAAACAAAATTTTAATCAATTAATGTCCAACGTTCGCTCAAATAAAGCGTATGCGGGAAGAATTTTATAGTAAAAATTGCTATAGAATCTAGTAATCGAGGACTAGATCGACATTTTACAGTAATTGATTATCCTTTCGTGTACATCGCGAGAGGGAAAATATATAAAAATAAAAAAATAGTTTGATTCCTTAGATATTTTTTTCTTTCAGAGTGCTTGTTATTCAATTATTTATATTTTAATAGTGGATATATACTATTAAAAAATTTTCCGTGTTTTTAGTGACATTACTGTGTTGCTTATTGTGAACAGTCTATTTCTGCAGCAGTAGAAACGTTAAAATTTATATGAAAAAGAATTTACTCGAAAAATTTGTTTCAATACATTTATATGAAAAAAGAACTATAATATTCTCTCTCCATGTAGTCTCGATTTCGGCGCAAATTAATATTATCTTATTAAATCTTGAAAGGTCACAACACGAAAATGTAAGGACAAGGTGCACGTGTGTTTCCCCTGGACGGAATTTTCCCCTACGTTTGAGCGTTTGTCTCGTCGCGACACGAACTTTTGGACGCTCTCCATACGGTGAGAAGTGGACTGCTGGTTCAGGCGATTTTCGAGATCTTCGTCGCGAATCGCGTCGTCTTTCTTCAAGGAATTCCTCGAAGAGATCTGAACACGCGATAGTTACATAACGATAGTTCGGTCTACAGTTCTGGCCTGTCCAGCAGCCTCCACCTCTTTCCGTATAGGAAGTATTCAAATATTTGTGTTACACAGGACACATGTGTGCCTGAGCACGGAAAATTCGTCTCCAGGCGAAACGCAAACTTCACCTTTAACACCCTCATCTCGTAACTTTGTATTGAGGCTTAATGAAGTATCCATAAAGACGAATAGCGAGTCTACGTGCCGCTTCAACAACTTTGAACTCTGCTCAAAACAATTCGGGGATTGCTGCCTCTAATGCTTGTATTATCTTGCAGATACTTGATGTTTGCATTAAATGCACCTCTCTCTCTCTTTCTTATTATTTGTCTTAAGCATTAATAAACGCATTTTTAAGCCATTTAAATTGAACGGAATTATTCATTTAGCGCGATTCTTCCTAAATCTTTTGACCAGTGCGTACTTAACCTTTCTGAAACCCTTTTAATCCAATTCCCTCCTTCTCTCTCAGAATAAATTACTAAGGGCGAGCCGCATAATTAATTTTAAATGTATACCTGCATCGTCCTCATCTTTTAGCATCGTGAGTTTTATCTTCCATATATGACCGGTCTCCTCTGAAATTGGAAATACATCTTATAATATTGCTAATCTTATAATATTCCTAAAGTCGGCCTTCCAGTTTTATTTGTGTTTGCAACGGATTTTTTATTTTACTTCGTTGACCTTTTAATTTTATTCGCAACGGTCTAATGTAAAATATAATCGTGAGAACGCGTACAATAAGTTATAGTAAAAAGTACATAATTTCTAGAAATCATTATTTTGGTTAAATTAATAGACTGAGTAGGAATTCTTGTTAAGCTTACTGTCGCTTAAAATACCATGTCCGACCAGATCTACTTCCTGCTTCGGCTCTCGGATGCGCCCATGTGCAGGCCGAATGAAGCCCGCGCCATACACCACTGAAATATTAAGAAATTTCACTTAGTTCGAAAGGGGCGAGTTAAATTAATGCATCATGAAATGGCACGCGTAGATGTTCCGTGAAGCAAGATGTTTTCAAGTATCGTTTAAAGGAATACTATACTTGAAAACTTTATCGACAAACTACTATCTTTCTTCTGCAAACTCTGTGTCGCTTACACAAGATCGCAAATTTTTTTGCACGATTAAAGTACAAATATTGCTCAGTATGACAAAAAATGATAAAAAAATTTCAAAACTGACGCCTTGAACCGTCGGTTGTAAATATTTGCTTGAAATAAAAGTTCTACAGCTTTTACATGTCGAACCTGTGAATACTCCGCTCAGGAAAATTTCAGAGAACATTGCTGTCTTCACACAACTGAATTTAGAAGCTTAAAAATACCCAAAAACTTCTAAAAAGATTCCTTATATGAATGGCTATGTTTGCGGCTGAAACTATTCTAAAATTACTTTAAATTCGAACGGCACGATGTGCTCTCTAAATTTCTTTGAGCGCGATTTCACTCGAAAAGTATAATGTGACTACCGAATTATTCGAATTCGAGTGATTTTTCACTCATATATAGAGTATCCTAGCTTGATTTCATAATCTCTTGTAAAGACGTAGAACGGGTTAGGATAAACAAAAAAATCCAGTATCGTTTTGTGAACATCGCAATAATAATCGACATATTAATTGTAAAGGATTTATATGAATGATCACGCATGATATGGAGACAAGTTGAGATGAGTGGTGATGTTTGCCGTCATGTGCTTGCACATTAGATCAAATTGAGCAAAAAAGTCCTCTACCATTTTGCAAATAACCATAGATTTTTTACTACTAATTAAAGAAAATTAATGCACGATTTTGCGCGACCAATTTTCTTTAATGGATAACTAAAAATCTGCTTGGTCATTTGCGAAATAATACTTTTTTGTTCAGTTTAATCTAATATGTAAGCACATCACAGCACATTACAGCTCGTCTACCATATCACGCGTGATTATTCACACAAACCTTCTACAATTATTACAATAAAACAATATAGTCGCAAAACAATACAGGACTTTTGTGTTCACCTCAATCCGCCCTCACGAGAGACTCGTGAAATCAAGCTGGAGTACCCTGTAGAGTGAATTCTCCACTATGAATCGCCAAGCGAATACTTCCACTCGAAATTGAACAGCGAATCTGACGTACTCCATCGTCACACAGGAACGTGTTCGCTCTAATCGATCGAAACATACTCTCAGAGTCAGGATCCATTCTAAGCTTGAGCGAAACATTCGCTCTGGCGATTCCGAGTGGCAGTATCTTCACCGTTGCTTCGAGCGAAAGTACTGCCACTTTGTCTTGAGTGAGATTCCACCCCAAGGATTTTAGAGAGTACTACCTGGAATTATTATATCAGCGACGATCGCGACTAGCGCTAGCAGGAAGAGCCGAGAGACCATCGTGAGACGATCGTAGCGGAATTCACAACAGCTTGTTAGCACCATGCACGCTCGACTCGCTCTATTTATATCGGCGGTCGAACTGGCAATTATCTTTAGTCGCGATGATGCACGCCCGCGGCATTAAAACGCATACGTACGAAACGAATTCGCGGGCGATTATCTCGCAATAAATAAATTCCGTTTATTGCTCCGAGCGCAAATCGATGTAAGCCGGCGGAGATGGTGAGGTGCTTGCTGGTAGTAGTGACGATAGCGGTGGTAGTGGAGAGCGCTGGGGTGTGTTTCTTTCTTTATCGTCGCATAACCCATAAATACGCGGTGTGCACGCGCGCGATTTGCGCACACGTACACGAAGAAATGGCGAAGCATCGCCTCGTATGAGCGATTTAATTTCGTTGCGACGAGCGATGCATTAAAAGTCCACACGTGGAGAACGGCCGGCCGTATCACCGGCCGGGTGTAAAAACCCGCTTTATTTATCAGTGCTGTCGTCCCGTTGACGGTTTTCATTAAACCTCATAAAATATTGACTGTCGCCCGGGCCGATCTGAAATTAAGCGAGTGGATCGGGTAACGACCATCAACACCGCCGTCGCCGCCGTCATCGTCGGCGACGGTGCCTCTGCCGCGGATGATAAAATTTGTAAACGATAATCGCGTAAAACGCGCGGCGCGTTAAATGCGTAAGTTGTCTGATGGGGTCGGACGCAATAATTTGCTGAAATTAACGTTGCGAGATGATTCGACCGCGAGCGCGACCGGATAAACGCGACGATGTGTGTATGATATGATTTTCGGGAAATTAACATTACCCGAGTTGAAATTTTGGTCTCATGTTAAACCTTGTAAACGCAGTAGGAACTAAGTTAGCAAAGTAGGTTTAATTCTCTATATAGCCTCAAGAGAATTCTTCTAAACTTCAAAAAGAAAATGTCCTGAACAAAATTCGTCAAAATATTTAAATTAAAATTAATAAAATTCGTCACAAAATAATCTAGGCCTGTATTAAGGTGTACTGATACAATTAATTAATTAAATAACACTGTATTAATACAATATACTCCTACTTTGACTATGATGACATCCGAAATTTCCATCTTCACTTTCTATAGCATCAAAATAGATCGTATTATAAGCTTCAGAATATCAAAATAGTTGAATGAAATAATAAGGCTGAAAGCAGGATCAAAATTTCAGGCAGAAGAAACAGAATTAAAAAGAGGTTGATGTAGGTTTTAGAGTATCAAAATAGATGCTAGATGGAGTAGTAAAGCTGAAAGTATAGCGCGGTGATCGCTCTAAGATGCCGCAAGAATATAATATTGCGGCTGTGTGTGTACTGCGTGCAATCGATAGTCGCGCAAACGCGAAATACGGACGAGCACGATCGCCCCGAGAGAATCAAGTTGCATTAAACGTAAAAGAAACGAGGAAGAAAAGGATTGGCATCGCGTCGAATCCTTGAGGACTTCGCGCGGGCACGGGGGATGATTTACGCGCCACAGCGGTGGAGAAGCTCATGCGGGGTTAAACGACTGTTCAGTCAGCTGTCTGTGTGTGTGTTCACGGATTTCCTGTCTAATTGTAATGTACAATGCGCACGTTTCCGTCGCGTTATTTCATTTATTCTGCTTAGATACCGCGGCTGATGCACATCGCCGACTGGGGAGCAGTTAACGGCCGGGCTGCGACTGCCGAACGAGACGTCATCTCGAAATTTACGAGGAGCCGTGATTTTACGGCGACACTTTGTAATTCGTAGTTTTACGCGACCGCGCTCTACGCCCCGACAATTTCGCGCGACGCTCGCCAATTCTGGACAGTTAACTGGTATCGATTCCCGCGGCGCAAGATGATTCCGCGCGATCGCAATTGAAATCTGCTGATAGCATAAATTATGAGATGACACCTCGTAAACGGGAAAAATTGTATTCAGGCTGCAATCGTCAGTGGAAATAACCTTAATTCGATCACAGAATTGATTAAGAATATTTTTAGAGTATTATAGATATTTACTATATTAAATATTAATATTATATTATATTTAATATCAACGTTAATAGTTAATTAACAGTATTTGTAGAATTAAAAGATTTTAAGAATGTATTAATAATCATGTTACTTGGAACTTGTCCCACACAAAATATTCACTGTTCTGAACTTAGATTTGAGTTTTGTTTTATTTGAATTATATATAATATGTGCTACATTACATTGTAGATTCAGCTAAAAAACTCACCTCTCACTCTGAGATCCGTATAAATAACTGTTACTTGTAAGTCGTTTCAAGTGAGATATTTAGATACTTAGATTCGGATTCAGAGTTAAATCAGACAGATATAAATATCACATAATACAACTTGAAAAAGTAACTACTAATTAACTAACTTAAATGTAACTCTAAATAAAAGTTTGAATGTCTTACATGAGATAAGTTCCAGATAACAACTGTTAATACAAGTCTAGATTATTTTGTGGTTGGAAGAATTTTGCTCAGAACATTGCTTTTTAGAGGAATTGAAGTCATGTATAAAAGAATCCCGCTAAAGATAAAATTATATTTCTTTGGGTAAAGTATCTCACTTGAGGCAAGTTTTAAATAAGATATTCAGTTTTGAATTCAGAGTTAGATGAGAGTTTTTCAGTTGAATCGCGACTATAGATATAAATATCATATAATTCAACTGGAAAATTTGCATGTAACTCCGAATAAAGATCTGAGTGTCTCATATAAGACAAATTTCAAATGACAACTGTTAGTATGGTTCTAGAATATTTAGCAGAATCGTGCTCTGAATAGTTTCCTTTTGATTTAAAAAGAATCTTCTTGAGACCATATATAAAAAGATTTCGCTAAGGATGAGATTATGTTTCTTTGGGTGGAATATCTCAGACAAGTTTCAAATGAGATATTCAGATTTGAACTAGATCTGAATAAAGTTGTATCACGATCACAATAGTGCAATGTTATGCGTATCATAAAATTTAACTTAAAAGCTCCAAACCAAACCACTTTTAGATTTAGATCTGAATATCTCACGTGAAACAAGTAACTAATAATTACTCAATTACAAGTAACTAATATTTACTCAAATCTAAATTCCTTTATTTAAATAGACTAAACAATAGCTTTCATGAAAAGCTCAAGTCTCAAGAAAATATATATTTTATCTTAAGAATATTTTATATCAATTGCATGTATTATTAATATCTCCGCCGAATAAATATTTTTTCTATTTCTTAAATATATTTTTCTTTCAATATACCAACGATATAGACCCAAATCGGACTACGAGGAATAAAGTAATCAACGAGTGCTGCCATTTCTGTTTCAGCCAACCATTTTCGGGACGGTGGCCTCGGACCTGAATCCCAAGGACGGGAACAGCCGAAAGGTGAGTTCTCACTCCCGAAATCTGTTTCTAATCTGTCGTATTATCGTGTCGGGAAAGAGCGATTCGAAAGCGGCATTTAACAGGGGTAAGGGCCGTGCCTCCCCGTGTGTCTGGCAACGTCTGGCCGCCCCCAAGAGGGATTTTCATCTTTTCGCGCTACATCACCCCGGGGATCCCTCCGGGTACCTTAATGAGTAAAAATTGCTGCTAAGTCGCTGCCTGCGCTCCGCTAACCGCTCCGAAATAGAGCGGCTGGCTGCTCTAATTAAAAGTAACAGCGCCACCAAGTGGCCCGTCCACCCCATCCGCCGGGGTTACCCCCGCCGTCTCCTTGTAACGGGCCCTAACGCACTAAATCCCGCAAACTTTCCCTTTTCCGCTGCCGCTTGCGCGCAGCCATCCCTCCCGTAATCGCGGAATCATGCATAATGAGCGTGCATAACTACACCGTCGCCGAGGACGCTTAAGTTAAACAGCCTGAAATTCTCTGTTTAGGAGTTCTATCGCGAATAAGTAACAGCGCGACGGGCATTTCGAAATTATCGCTCGTACTCGCGGATTAAACATCGCCATTAGTCGCGCACGCGCCTCTTCATTTTGGAATACGTAGACTCGCGATGATCGAGATTATGCTGATGTTTCGAGCATAAAGGAACGTGCGGATGTGTAAAGTTAGCACTCCAACTATAGTACTCAATAATTCTGATTGGATTCTAGCTTCCTTTCGAAGCTTGTAACTTTTCTTGTTTATTAGGACTCTCATCAAAAGGAATCAAATGAGCTATTCAGAACTATTCGGACTTGATATCAATTTTTTCCAAATTTTTTAATAAAAGAAACCAAAATTTTGAACAAAATCAATTTTGTTTCTATCAGGAAGTTGTTAAAAGACATTAAATGAGCTACTTAGAACTATTCTATTGTGATGTGTAAAATTATTATAGGACCTTATTTTTATCGCTATTTTAGTATTGTTAATCGCCGGAACTCTTTTGATAAACATAAAAACATTCCTACATTCTTCAAGAGGAAGCTAGAATTCTAATCAGAAGTATCGAATATTATTGGGATGTTAACTTCACGCACCTGGAACGTCGAAAGAGATTGCACATGCACTTTTCCGCGCATGGCAAACGTGAATTCATATGCGTGACTCGTGACGCACAACGTGCAATTAATACTCTCACGCCAACGACAATAATTTAAGGACAAATAACAATGGACGGACAATGCTATTAGCTATGCGTTCATGATAATTAAACTGGCCGCGGGTGATAGCGGCGAATATGGAGATCCCAATTCGCCATTATACAGCAGCCTGAAACCAGTGCTGTATTATCAATTAAGCCAATTAAGTCTAGGCCGACGACAATGAGATGGTATGGTCCGCAACCTGGCAACGGCGGAATTTGGAACATTTCGCGAAGCGATCGTCACCAGGATTGGCGCTCGATCCTCGCGGCTGCAGGAAAGCATGCTGCACCGCGGGGGTTTATCGCGACGAGCGCACGAGTCCGGTCTCAAAAGTCCCCTTGGAGCACACCCTTCCTGCACCGCGCCGGCTTAAACCCCGCATTGAAATTCCTAAATGTTTCAAAGCTGGACTTACACCGCATTCGAAATAAGCGGCTCACATAATGCCCTACTTAAGTATGAATGGTGTATATAGTGGCCCGTGGCGGTGGAGGGCCAGTCCGCAGGTGCAATCCGTGGGTGTGTCGGCAACGAAAGCACGCCGTCGCCGACGGTTAGGTCCGTAGAATTCATTACGGCAAAGTTCTGACTGCTACATTCACGTGCTGAACATTCATTAGTCGGTTGATCGCATCCGCTTGATCGCACCCGTTAGATTTGTGTTCACTCACAGAAATAAAATGTATTTCACAGAAGTAAACTTTATTTTATATAGGAATGTAAACTTTATATTCCACAAGTAAATTTTCAAGTATTTTTTTTCTCAATCCGATATATACACCGTAAAATTTTGCATTTATATCAAACTGCGTAAAGGTATTTGTGTTAAATTTCTGGCGTGCCCGTGTGTTAATTTGACGTATCGTCGTTGTGTTGTGACTATTCTACGTTGAGTTTATAAAAATTCATCGTTTCTCAGTGTTAAAATAACGTAATTTATATGTAACATGTATATTTTTGGTGACACATATTTTCTAGCGTGCCCGTGTGTTAATTTAAAATTTAATATTGTCATTGCGTTATCTTGATTATTCTGCGTTAAGTTCGTAAAAATTCACTGTTTTTCAGTGTTAAAATAACGCAATTTATATGTAACATGTATATTTTTGATGATACACACATATTTTCTTTGTAAAGTATACACATAAGTTGTACGATTTGTTAACATATTTGCCTTGTTGTTAAATTAACAAAAATTAGAGTGGATAAATTTTGGGACATGTAAAGTGTGTTAAATTTTTTAACACAGCATTTTTTGCAGGGTATTAAAACTACTTTTATTCAAAAGAGACATAATTGGGAGGTAAGTGTTGAGGATATAAAAATAAAATTGCTTATGCATCTATAAATTCTTATCTATTTAATCTGTCTATTATAGATTGAATATCTGTTATATCTATTTATGTTACATCTAATAATCGCGGTAAGATCTTATATTGATATATAAAATGAAGTTAATCAAGTGATTTTATTTGATAAAAAGGAGGTAAAAATATTTTTTATGAAAAGGATATGCGTCATAAATCAAAGGATGTGCACACATAAGTGAAGCACCGGTCGCTAATAGCTATAAGCTAAAGTTATTTCCAAGAGGTCTTATATTAGCATTAGAATTATTTTTATTACAGCAGATACAACGGTGAATTAATGTGTTAAAGATGTAAAAATAAAATTGCTTACCCGGAAAGAAAAAAAATACTTAAAAATTTATTCGTAGAATATAAGGTTCATTCGCAAAAATGAAATTTATTTCATAGAAGTAAACTTTATTTTATACAGGAATATAAACTTCACATCCCACAAATAAGTTTTCAAGTATTTTTTTCTCTCAGTATGCCAATCAAGCGATTTTATTTGATAAAGAGAAAGTAAAAAAAGATCTTTCTGATGAAAAGGATGTGCGTCCAGAAAAGTTACCTCCAGGATTAGTATTGGAATTATTTTTATTGTAGACAGAGAATATATCTGAGGATTGATGTGTTGCGGATATAAATAACATAAAATCGCACATTGATCAAGCAATTTAAGTGGATAAAAAGAGCGTCGCGTAAATGGGACAGTAGGCGCCACAGATTAAAGCGGATGGACGTTTTGCGCGCGACGGGCGAAATCGCGAAACCACGGGATTGCTCCAAAGCGGCGGCGGCTCAGCCTCCCGGTGGCGGTGGTCCGTCTCTCGCTATTGACGCGTCGCCGGATTGTTTCGGATTTACATGTTCACGCATTGTGATTACACCCGCGACAGGATGATACGGTCGCGCGGCAGATTTCGCCGCGATGCGTTTACCGCGATGGAAGAGTAAGCACGATGGCGGCCGCGCGTCGCGGCGCGACACGATTAATACGAGAGACCGTCGAGCAATTTCGCTCGGATTTAGCGAGACGCGACCATGGCCGCGTCGTGCTGCCGCCGTTGCAGCGCGCGGAAAAAAATTTTGCACGCCCCCAAAAGAATCGCGCGAGCACGCCTGAAAAAGCAACGCCGCCCCGCTATTTTGCGCCCATTATTTAATTGCGTCCCCGTCCCCTCCCCCCTTCCCTCGCGTTTTGTCGCGGGAACTCAATTTATTAGCACGTACGGGAATACTTTGGAGCGCGCGCAGCGGGCCACCGTCGCGGACGGGTAATTAATCGCAGCCCCTGTTAATGCACCTGTATTAATGTATATGCCAATTGTATTCGGTAGCGGCCGCGCGCGATATATATCGTCCGCACGCATATACGGGGTGTCCGATTTCACAGTCTCTCGTGAGGGCGGATTGAAGTGGACGCAAAAGTCTTCCCACACTGCTTTGCGATATTCGCAATTAAATTTAACATTTTATGTGTCCCAAATCATCCTCTTATTTATGTGTAAATTTAACACAAAACAAATGTGGTAAAAAGTAACACGCATAATATGTAAAAAATTAACACAAGAATTTAAGGGGATGCTGAAGCTGAAAACTTTACCGACAGAATACTGACATTTTTCTGCAAAGTGTATTGGTTACACAGAATTACAAATGCTTTTACGCAATGAAAGTACGTGCAAAAATAAATATGAGCATTGCTTGATATGTGACGAAAACGAACAAAACATTTTTAATGTAAAATCTCAAACTGTCAGCGTAATATTTGCCTAATCCAAAAGTTTCGCAGCTTGTACATGCCGAAAGTGTGGATGCTCCAAATAGAAAAATTTTGAAGAATATTGTTCTACCTTCACATCTGCATTTGGAAGCTTAAGAATATCGAAAAAGTTTGCAGAAAGATTTCTACACGTATATGGTTAGGTTTTCCGTTGAATATGGTAAAACAAAGCAATATACATTCATGTAAATTCTATAATATACAAGAAATACGAAAAGAAGAGCATGTTTATGTTAGTGACGATCGTTTCTGCATTATCGATATTGTTCGAGTTCGTTATCGACTCCAGCATTCTCTTAACACTTGAGTACCGTCAGGAATCACAGTTTGTATTAAATTGACATTTGCATAATGTTAAATTAACTAAAATAAAACACTACTTTAACATTTGAGAGAAGTATTAATCTATGATTTTGATGAAATGAAAATGTTAAATTGATATAATCTATGTCTGATATATTAAATATGTCAGTTTAACACAACCTGTGATTCCTAACAGTACTCAAGTGTTAAATTCTTGTGTTAATTTTTTCCTTATTATACATGTTACTTTTTAACACATTTATTTTGTGCTAAATTTAACACATCTGTATTTACAGTGTATATTAAGTCAAACTGAAAAATCCTTTACCATTTTGCAAATGACCACGTAGATTTTTAGTTATTACTTAATGAACATTGGTGCAATATCGCGCAAAATCGTACAACAGTTTTTTTTTTAAAATCTACGTGGTTATTTGCAAAATGGTAGAATATTTTCTTGCCCAGTTTAATCTACACGACGACAGATGTCGCCATTGCAGCTCATTTACCATATCATGCGCGTGATGATTCGCAAATCTTCTACAATTAATAACTCGATCATTAATATCTCGATTTTTGCAAAACGGTATTGGACCTTTTTGTTCATCTCAATACGCTCTACGTTCTCACGAGAAATTGTGAAATCGAGCTGGGACACCCTGTGTAAGATACATTTATATGCATGTACGTATATAGGTATAGGCGAGCCGTATAAATCTGCCGCAAGTTACGAGCGCGAGTGTAATTTTTAGTGCGCTTAGCGAACGATTCGTAAGCGGAACGCGTCGGTGTTTTATCATCGCGCGAACGTGGAGAATAATGCCGCTCTCCGCTCGGATCCCGCATCCAGGTAAAGCCCTATGCACAATGCCAGGCAACAGCGATAAGAACAGCGATAGGAATAGTGTAGAAATAAGCGATGTATAATTGTCACTTCCCGTTGCACAAGAAAATGCCGCGAAAGAAATAAAGACCAATCTGTAATTTCTTATAAAAATTGCTCGAAAATGTAGAACGGTGTACTCTAAATTTTTAAGTTACGTCGAGTAAAAGTGAAAAGAATAATTATAATTATTTGTTCCTTCATATTACGACATATTTTTTTTCATAAACTTGCCATTTTGTTTGTTCTGACGAAAATAATTCGTTACCGAATAAACCTTTATCCGGATAAGCTACTTGAAACGCAGTCGGGCAAAGTTGTAAAAGCGAATGTGTTTATTTAATACTTTAAATATATTTAATTATTTAACGCGTTTAAATATTTTAAACGCGTTACGTTTTAGTCTTTTGTTCATCGTGAAAGCAATATTGAGACAAACAAGGTGATTAAATTTCATGTATAATAGAAGTGTGAATTTCATTCAATGTATAAGAGAAGTGACTCTTCGGAGTTCCAGCAAAACCCTACTGGAATGAAGGTTGATTGTCGAGTTCGTTGTAGTAAAAATACCTCGCAGGTGCGATCTCGCATATGCGAGTGGTTTGAAGCTTCGAATTTTTACCTTGGCGAAGCCGTCGCGGATAAAGAGCGGGCCAATATCCAGATAACGGGAATTGAATCGGACGGAACATTTTCATCACGTTTATTGATTCTTTCTCCAATTCGCCAACAGACACGCGCGCGCGCACACACACATACACATGTACGAACAATACAGTGCTATACAAATGGAAATACATATATCAATTTACAACGTCGCGTCTTATTGGACTTCCTGTCGATCGTTGCATCACGATGTAGATTCGACATTTGTTGAGAAAGGCACGCTCTCTTGTTTTCAAACGAAATTCTCAAGCCCGACCAGTGCACATATATATACGTAACAGGTTGTCTGGCCCAAGCCATTCGAAACTACGTGTGAAGGTAGAGCACGTCACAAACTAACACGAGGACTTTTGGAATTTTTCGCGACAACCACGTAAAATTTTGAAATATTAATGAAAAAAAGATTGACGAACCAGAATACGCGATGTTGCTGGCTCTCACCAAGCTCTCACCAAGATTTCATAAAAAATGATTGAAACACGATTGCCTCTTAGCGTGGATGGATATCGGTCGACTGAAAATAGAATAAGGTTGCGAGTGACACAGTTGTTTTTCGATGTATCGTGCCCGTATCGCCAAAAAACAGTCATGCTTCAGCCATTTCCAATGAGATCTCGTGCCAACACCCGCAGACTGGAATTCTATGGCCCTGATCAGGTTAACCTCAATTAATTATCAAATCCAAATAAAATAATACTATCAGGATCTAGTAAATCATAACGCAGCGTGGATATTAGAACCTTATTAAGGATTTCTAGTGAGGTCTTTATTAAATTGAATCCTTATCATGTTGTATTTCAGATTAAGGGAAGGATTCAAATGATATAATATGAAATAAAAATAATTCTATAATCTGTTTATTTATAATTTGCCAATTTTTAGATTTTAATATAATATTGATATTATATAATATTATTGCGAATTATAATGCAAACTTAAAAACCATTTCTTCTATTAACAGTTTTTTAGCAACTTGTATTTAGTTATCAGAAAATAATCTGATAATGCAAACTACAATAGATGGAGTGAATAAGAATCCCGGCAAAAAAAGACCCGATCAGTCTAACTTTATTAAATAATACACTGACTTGGTATATTAAGGCCATAATGTAGACCTAATCACATTATAACCTTACAAAGATCTTCCTTATTCAATTGTTATTAGAACATTATAAGATATATCATATTTATGATTATCTTACTCTCTTAAAATAAATCAGTAAATAGTCACTGATATCAATAATAAGTTAAATAACTGAGTTTCAGTGCTATACTTAGCAAATAAGTGTACATTTACTGCTTTCAGTGATGTTTGACTGATTAATTTTAGGAGAGTACATTTACCCAAATAGATCTTTGCACAATGTCAAGTGTACCTGATTTCTAGTCGGGCAAAGCTTGTCGCGGTCTGGGCTCCGCCAATCTTCTTCTTTTAATATTCTCGAAATTTCACATGGTTGTTTGCAAAACGTCAGGGGTCCGCTTGTGCTCAGATTGACGCGCTCTACCTTCACACGTGGTTTTGCGTGTCTTGTGTCAAACGCTTTGTATACGTCGCCGACTAATTGTACGATCTAATTGCATGGAGCGCGCGTCGTTGTGTCGGAGTATTTCAAGCCTGCGGCGCGCACTCGCTCCGCGTCCGCGCGACTGCAATTTTCTCTTTGCGATGCGCGCGGACGAATTTTCGTCGTCGGCGATTCATCGTGCGCCGCTCAAAGCGCCTTTCTGCCGCGGTCGCATGAGGGTCTTCCATGTCGCGAAAATCGCGTCAGTCGCAAGAGATTCTTTTATCCTCGCAGATATAGGCACCAGCGCGCGCGAGATTGTCGTGTGGTGTTAGATGAAAATAAGAGCGCGGGACGAGGGGACGGTAGGGGAAGCGACGCGATAGGGATGAAAAGAAGAATGAGAGAGTGGCGTGCGTCGCGCGCGAGCGAAGCAAGGAATTCAATGAAAGATTTCTGTCATATTTGCCGGCGGTAAATATCGCTGATGGCAGGAAACGAATACCGACGCTTGTTTGGTCATGAATATAAATGTCTTCGTTGCCTTGATTTTACATTCACATGTGATAAATAGGAAAGCTAAAAGAGGTGGAGAGGAGCCAGAGGTAAGAAGGAGTAGCAGCGCATATACGGGTTTTGCACTTGTGTCAATAATGCGAACACTTAGTCTCTGATGAAGAATCGCGTATGAGCTTGCCTCGAAATTTTGTCCCCACGTTAACCCCGCAAATTGAACTTAAAGGATCAATGGAGCATCTCGACAAGAGATCGCATTGTGCAGGCTGTTGTCCTACATTTGACTCTATAAATGAGTTTCTTACTGCTGTCTCCTTCATGATGTAACTGAAAAGTTACTCGTTTCTCAGAATTACTTGATGTTCGAATGTTTTTTTTGCATTTAATATTCTGTTACACGGAAAAAAATATTGTGGAGTTGTTTCCTACGTAGATTGAACCAACTTTTCTCTGTAGTAAAAATTCCGACAAAATTTATAATCTCGGATCATACTAGAGTTATGACCGAAATTACTATATATTTGTTTAAATATATTGTGCACGTTTCATTTTTTACTACAAAATTATTATAATTATTGAAATAATTTTTTACATTGTATATAATGATATAATATTATAATATTGTATATGATATTATAATATTATATACAATATTACAATATTATATTACAATATAATATAATATTATAATAATATAATATTAAATATTAAAATCCTTGCTCTTTCTAACGAAACCTGCTATATTTCTAGCGAAATTTACTATGTTCCTTAGCAAGAAAAATTCTATTGACAGTTTATTCCTGGGCTAACAAGAGTTTAGTAAAATTGAAAAAACTTATATAAAAAGAAAAACTATAATATTATTTTTCCGTGTATCCGATTATAGTTACAAAATTTTTTTCTCAGTACCTTGTATACCGGTGGATTAATTTATTATTCTTATCTTTCTTTCTTTCTCTTTTAAAATATTCAATCGGAATATTCTCTCAATGGCGTCACATTCATTAACACGCGTTTCCCTGTCGAATCGTACCCGCGCGAGTGTCAGTGCCAGTGTCAGTGTCAGTGCCACAGTGAAGTATCCGAAACAGCCGAGAGCAGGATGCTGAATTCGGAAGCAAATGCAGAGGTTACGGGTCGGGGCTAACGATACGTCATATATTCCGAGGTGTTCGGAATCATTTATTATACAGGATGTCTCAGAACAACCTCCATAGCTCTCGTGGAAACATAATACGAATTAAAGTGAACATAAAAGTCTTGTACCGTTTTGCGACATTTGCAATAATAATCGAGATATTAATTAAAGAAGATTTGTGAAATATCACGCGAGATATAATAATGATCTGTGGCGACATCTGTCCATCGTGTGCTTATATATTAGATCAAACTAAACAAAAAAATTCTCTATCAAAAAAGTTCTTTTTCCTAATAACTTTGTAGATTCTTAGTTATTATTTAGAGAACATTAATATATATTATCGCGAGTGTCCATCCGTCAATTTTTCTTTGATTAATAATTAAAAATTTACAAAGATACTAGGAAAATGGTAGAGGACTTTTTTGTTCAGTTTGACTTAATGTACAATCATACGATGGCAGACGTCGAGTATAGCTTATCTACCATATCTCGCGTAATCATCGACAAATCTTTAATTAATATCTCGATCATTACGAATATAAAACGGTATAAGACTTTTATGTTCATTTCAATTCATACTATGAAGAGAGTTCTTCTACGAGAACTTCACAGATTGTTTTAGGACACCCTGTATATAAAATACGTCCTCGATTTTAACGGACACTTGACGATCTTGTCGAAAATAAAGAGATACCAAGTCGAAATTTCAAAAATGTATTTATCGGCAATAATCATTTTACATTCATAATAATGTTGTTTTACACATAATAATAGCTTCATAAATGTACAATAACTTGAATTTTCAATTATTTATTATTCTGATTATTATAATATCATCATCTCCCTGTATCTATTTCATCCAACAGGAAATGTTGATCCAAACAGCCGAGTAACAGTTTATAAATACAAATCTATAATTAAGCTTTTAATCAAAAATTGTTAATAATTTGCAACTATGAATGCCGGCTTTATAAAATCTGTGTAAGTCTGGCAAGTAATATTTACGTTCGATAACCCATCTTGTTTTGTTGGTGTTTGCCACGGCTTGTTTTTGCGCTTATTTATCATTGTTGTTGTACTAAATACAAATTGAGATCTTTATTGATGCACAATATTATTAAGCATACAACTATTATTTTTATATTTGTAGCATCATTCTTATCAGCTCTTTTAAGAACTTTAAATTTTATAAGGAGACTTGCAACACTAGTAAGAAAAATTGCATAACGAAAAGAATAAACAATGTTTGTTGGTTTATTTACCCGATTAATCCCAATTTATCAATTTATCTATTCATCCATAGTAATTATTTAATATCATGGGCATTGTCAACATGAGCATTGAGCAATCACTTGCAACGTCCAGGAAGGACAATAGCTTGTACAGTATTACACATCGAGATTTCCCATAGGCGCCTCGAGTTTAACGGAATTTGTAGCGCTAATGCAGAAGCAAAATTTCGATTCGGTAAGCGACGGGATATTAATTTCTGTCGGACTCTACCACGCGCGTAACGAGAATAGTATTAGACATATATTGTACTTACCGTGACGCAATCTGGTTCTGTTATCTCTACAGGACAATATAGAACAATATTATCCTAGTGCTAAGAAGCGCAATTTCTCAGTTTATTTTTCTTCCTTTGAATAATTGTTATCCTCAATAAACAATATTTTCTTGATAATAGTTTTAAAATATATTCATTACACAAATTTGAGAAAAATTAATTATTATATATTCAAACGAAGATTTCTTTCCTTTACAAGAATATTATAAAATTTTACTGAAGGAAAAATTGGTTTGACTTAAGTAATAAGCAAGCCAAATTTTTTTTAATTAATATTTTTTATTGAAATATTAAACTTATACTAAAATTTAGAATGCTTTTTTGATTGAACTTGCGGATAAATAATATTATAAAACTTGAAACATACTGCAACAAGTAATATTTATTTGAATGCAGTACACATTTTTCTGTGTGTAGAGAAAAAATAAAATTGAAAAGAATTGATATGAAAAGGAACTATAATGTGTTTTTTCCGTGTACGAAATTCATCGAAGAAACATTGCAACTTTTAATCAGTCGACTGTGCAAACCAGATAACTCTGTGATTGGCATCAAACTTATTGGAATTCAAAATATCTTTTGAATACATTTGATGCTATGATAAACTTATAATATATTACTAATATGTTATAACTTGCGGATATGTGAACTTATGAAAGATTTGAAACAAGTAACATTTACTTGAATGCAATACATATTTTATTTTGTACATACAGAAACATAGTAAAATCGAAAATAATTGATATGAAAATATTGAAACTATTATATACCTCTGCGTGTACGAAACTCATCGAGAAAGTATTGCGACCTTTCAGTCAATTGTTACGCCGGTCAGCAAATCAGTTAACTGATTGGGATCAAATTGATCAGGACAATGGGATAAATTTCTAATCTGTCCGGCACGATGTTTCTTTTTCTCGCTAACGTTATCGATTATTTCACCCCCCGTTATCATCATCTCTTGAGCACGCTGTCAAGAAAACGAGCGTGCAAGCAGGCGAGCGCCCATTCGCGGCGGCAATTTTAGGAAACTCGTTACTTCGTGTCTCTCGGCTTATCCGACTCTTGCGCTTCGGGATCGTAAAGGTGCGGGGGTTCTTAGCGTTATGGTCGTGCCATTGTCATCGTTCGCGTGTGCCCATCCGACGGCGTAACACCGTGGAGAACGCGGTGCCCACAGGGCATTTTTCATCGGCGACGGTGGAGAAAGGGAGAGTCGCGCGTTCCGCGCCCGACGTTTACACCACTCTAATTCCTGAACGCGTCGAGTTGTTACTAGACGGCGGAGATAGGGATAATTCGGTCGTAGCGAGGGAATGGAGGTGCCCCGCCGCAGACAATGGCTTTTATGATCCATCTCTGCGATCGGAATCCCCCGGGAACGCCCTACCGCGTCCTCGCACTTTTCCACCATTGTCCGGCGGTGCGCTTTCGGCTATTTCTGCTAATAATTCACAATCGTCGGGCTGAATGTGCGAATCGCGCGCGGCAATCGTTTCGCGCGCGCGTGTGTGCGTGCATGCGTGCGAAATAAATGCGTATGAATGCGCGAAAAGTGGCGTTTTCACAAATTCACGATTTCATGTGATGCTTTTTGCACATTACCGGCTAATGTGATCGAATAGGGGAGACCGGGGCTGGAGTCCTATTTCAGAATTTCAAAATTTCGAAGTTACAGCTTCTCAGGCAACTAATTATTGTGACTGATTGTATAAACATGATAGAGGCAACCTTCTTCTCTGTATTAATGCTCACCACGACCCTGTTAACCGTATATTTTCTTTTGTAGTAACCAAAATATAAACATACAGCTACGTAGCCATCTTCTGGTACCGGGTTTAGTTGTCCAGCGCAGGGTAAGAAGGCCACAAATAAAATATATATCCTGATTAGTAGTTCCAGAGTCTCCACAATAGGCCTCCATAATCCTCCTGCCGACCCTTAAATATGGATCACTTTATCTCGTCTGTCCGTATCCTCTATCTTACATGAGCAATATATCCTTGGAACCATATAGTTCTGTCTCCCCTAATTATGTGTGACTTTTTAGCGTCTGTGTGTTATTGATCCGTAGACATTTAAGTTAAATTGCGCTCCCCATAATTGCTGACTGTGAAATGTAATTGTGACGCGACAACTTGTGCAAATTCTGACGCGATACAGCAAGTCAAATTAGCGGGGGTATCGTCTTTACCTCAACACATCTGCGCTTCCCGGCATTTGCGAAAAAGACTTACGAAAGTTCTAGATTGCTCCCGTCTACACAAGCCTATGTTGCGTAATTACACGAGTATCAAAGTGCCGCTGAGCTGCACTAATAACTACCTACAGTTAAACGAGGCTAATTGACTTCGTGGGAGTTTATTCCCGTGAAAGAGTTCGACGTGTAGTCGCCGGTTATCTTAATGCCGAAGTCTACGAAATACAAGCGCAGTAATCGAGACGTAGGCCATGATCTATCGCTCACGTAGGTCTCCGAGTAGAAATTAATCGGGGCCCTAAGTATATAATGGCTCTAGCCCGGAATGACCCAAAATAGCAATACCTTCGTAGGGCCCGTATATAGCCAAGATAAATGAATTCTGAATAGAATTTCGTGAATAGACCGCGAATTAATGCTGACGTGAATGCCCCTAAATAGGCATGCTTTCGTAGAGTCCAGATATGACTAAAATAGGCAAACGTTGAATGGAATTTCGTGAATAAGTCATGAATTGATACTGGCGCTGCACAAAGCTTATGCTAATTAGATTCGGTCAGGCGCAAGTTAATCAATTTTTTAAATGTTTTCAGAAACGATTATTCATTAATAGTTAATGATTGGTAATTATAAGGTGAATATTTTGATGAGTGTTACTATATCGCGGATAGTTAAAGTACGAATTTTAGTATTGCGAATTTTTTTATGATTTAGAATAAAAAATTAATTAATAAATCAGTCAGAGGAAAAATATGTTCGATACTGTTAATAATAATAGTAATTATACATATGAAATATTATACATAATAAAAATTATAATATAGCAAGAAATATAATAAAAATGTTAATAAAAGTTGCAAAAGAAAGATTGTAATAAGCATGCTAAAGGAATGGAAAGATTTCATTTACTACACTTTAAATAAATATATCAGAATAGGACTTCAATTCATCATTTCAGTCTTATTAGACATAATAGTCATTTCAGTCTTATTAGACATACTAAAATAGGGTCTAATCAGATTTATAAATTTGAAGACTAATTTGTAAGAGCGTTTACATCTCTGTGCAGAATCTAAGTGGACCTGTCTTTATAGGGCCTTGATAGATGTAGGGAAAAATTGTCTAGATCCTTCTAAATCTCCGATTTAAATTTCACTTGGCATCTTCTCTATCGCCCTTCAATATTTTGTGCTTTTCCTATTAATGAGAATTATTTTTAGATAATAAGAACGCAGATTTCTCTTCGTTGAATCACATGAGATATGTTCTTGCGAGTAATTTATCTTCGTTGACTATGTCAACGAATCTTAATTTTATTTGAAGATTAACATATCAAAAGTAACATTTCCAAACGAAAATGTTCTTTTCTTCTGTGTGCGCTATACGTTGTCGCGCAGATAATCGCGCACCGATTGCCGTGTAACTGTGTTACACGACTTTTCAGGACCCACTAACATCGCCTTGTACGAACCAGAAAACTGACAGGGGAACCATGGGATCAATTTCTAGTCGGCAAGGCGATCGTTGATCACGGGAGCGACAACGGCGCGTTGCGAGATCACGCGGGTTGCACCGACGATCGGATGAGATTTCAGAAGTTACGTTTTTTTCAGGAACCAAGCGATGGGGGCGAGGGCGACGGGAAGTCGCGCGAGCGTTCTCCGCATACATATTGTACGTTTCATCCTTTTATCGCGTAATAAACGAACCGGCGGGAGATCGATGCGCCGATACGTTCTCGGCGTTATCGCATAGCCTCGTGGACAATGGCTCGATTCGGCGGGAGGTGGCGAGGGGGGGAGGGAAAGGGAGAAAGAGTGAGAGAGTATGTGCAAAAAAATACGCAGTCCGTTCGAAACGGTCGTCGCGCCTGTAAATTTTCGCGCGAGCGATATAAATTCGCGGGACGTCGGAAGCGCGGCAGTCTCGCTAGCTTTTGTGCGGCTCGTCGATATTCATTTAGCCTTGACTATCTTGAAAGGGACGGCGCGCGTGCGCACGCTTTGTGCGTACGTGTGCGCTCTTTTTTTTAAGATATGTCGCAGATATTCCTCGTCGTCGCGTCCGGGACTTTTAAAGCGTGCGCGGAAATGCGCCGCGATATCCGGCGCGAAAACGTGCCTC
Source organism: Odontomachus brunneus (assembly GCF_010583005.1). Taxonomy (NCBI): domain Eukaryota; kingdom Metazoa; phylum Arthropoda; class Insecta; order Hymenoptera; family Formicidae; genus Odontomachus; species Odontomachus brunneus. The sequence goes on from NW_022639545.1 coordinate 402,205, forward strand.
CTCGAAAATTGATTCGGTACACCTGTACACTTTCCTCTTCCTCTTTTTTTGTTCGCGAGCGATACGAATTGGTCGAAGTCAAGCTGGAGAGAAGTTCGTGTTTCCATTTCAAGACACGTTCGTCGACGTGGGACTTTGCGAATTGGAAGTCGCGAGTTTCGCGCGACTTTGTATCAAAGTGCGTGCGCAGCGATATCGGCGTTATACGTTCTCTCGAAAATCGTCCCGGCACAAAACCTGTAAATATGTTTTGTTTCTCGTAAATGATGCGAATTGGCGAGGAATGATCTGAGGAGACGCCTTCCTCAGGTCGACGACAAATCTGACGACAATTCTACGCGAGGGTCTTCGAATGAAATTCGAAATGAAGTTAAGTGATATCGAATTTTGTTGAAAATTGTCTCAGTAAACCGTTTGCACTCTTTCCTCCCAAAATTGAAGATGACCTGGAGGTCTCTCCACATTCGTGTTGCTTGTCAGAGCGCGTTCATCAATATAGAGCTTCGCGGATTGGAACTCATGCGATTTTGAATGGTATTAAAAAGTTATTGCTCATATTTTCCAAAATAATGGAAGAATTTTGGAAAAATTGAAGATTGATCTATATCTGTGGAAGTAATCACAGACAATTTGACATTGATTCAGAATCCGTATCAAAAGTTATTTCTCTTTGAAATATACGCTTAGCGAATATGATAGCAGTGACGTTTTTTAATAACGTATCAATGGCACCTCTAACGTCGTTAATACGTCATTTGACATCATCCTGCTATCTGGAATTATTTCAAATCATGCTGTTAAGGAAATATACGATGTTGCTGTCTTCAGTAAAAGAAAGGATAGTTAAAACATAATCAAAAGAAACTCAGTTTTTGTATACACACACTTATAATACAGAACTATTCAGGACCTCTGCGACAAACTCTGAAAAACAATAAATCTCGTAGCCCTATTTTTTGTCAAGCAATCCGTACATTCTGACACATTTCATTCAGAAGTTATGCACTTCTATTTGAGGCGCATTATGCTCAGCGCAATCGCTGAATGTCATGTGACTTAATGCTCATTGATTGCTTTCTTTGAGGTATGTAAAGAATGTCGTGTACGCCATCTGTGAAACTGACTGTGACTACGCGCTGCTTTTGATCGAATTTAAGACGTACCTCAAATGTTCGACAGAGTCCGACAATCAATGTTACGATGGTGTTATGAATGTAACCAAGTTTAGGGTAGACACTTTGGACACTTTCTGTAAACTGTATACAAGTATACTTCAAACAATAAATGAATAATTCATTTCATAATTGTAATAAATATTACCTAAGACCTGTCTGCGCAGTGTAGCTCCTAAATGACGCGTCAGAAAACATGGATTGCCCAATAAAAAATGATCTTCTTTGCGAGATCTATCTTTTCTCAGAATTTATCGCAGAAGTCCTGAATCACCCTGTATATTCAAAATAACGTATACAAAGTTTCATTCTGCTTCCGGGCCAAAAGTTAAAATCAGGAATAATATGAAATAAAGCAAATAAGCTAAAAAAGTGTGAAGTTGAAGTAAAAATATGTTGTTATTCGATGTGTTTGCCATACGTTTTTCTACGGAAAATCGAGATATCGGTGTGTTCAATTTTTTGTGATTTTTGCAGGTCTATACGAGCAACGTACCCTCAAAACGCGTGTGCAGTGGTGCAGCGCGATGTCGGGCATGCGTTTTCTCGAAAATTATCCCGGGAAACATGCACTTCTCGTCTTTTTCATAAACGAAACGAATTAACGAAACAGTATCTGAAGAAACGTCCGTCCTTGTTCCGTCTCAGGACGTTCATCGACTTCGTGAATCTTGCGCGACTTCGCACGTCAATGACGCATGCGGAGCCATGATCGATCCGCGAGACTGACCCGGAATCGGGGGCGCGTTGGCAAACAACGCGAATACGGGCGAACGGAGACGATCGGTTTTTGACCGAGCGCCGGACGGATCGATGCTCCATTTAACGCACTCTCATCGTGTCGCCAGCCCACGGCGCCGAATTTTCCTTCTGGATACGGATTTGTTTCACACTCGCGCGAACGAACAGCCACAGAAGATCGTAGGAACTCAATTGCGCGCACGCACCCTCGCACCCATGCACGCACGTACGTAATCCAGTCTCTCTCTCTCTCTCTCTTTCTCTCTCTCCGCTCTTTTCCCGCTCTCTCCTCCCTCCTCTGGCCGCACGTTGTTGCGTGCACGCTACTGCATCGTATACGATAATGGCAGCGGTGCGATGCCGGTGATGGTTGCGTCGGCTTGGCTACAGGCTACGGGATTGTGGGCACGGAACGGAGCGTCAATCACTGCATTTGATATCATCATTGCCGGCGGCGACCTAGGCGCTAGCCGGCTCATAGATTACAATGTGCCGCACATATTGTAGCGCCGATAAAGAGCCGTTGAGGGAGATAGAGATAGATAGATACATAGAGAGAGAGAGAGAGAGAGAGAGAGAGAGAGAGAGAGAGAGAGAGA
>NW_022639545.1:404726-420458 GCF_010583005.1 Odontomachus brunneus
AGAGAGAGAGAGTGAGGTCTGTGGGGCAACGTGTGTGGGTGGTGAAGGGTGAGTATAGGCTCGGAATGGCTTGCGAAAGGGGGTGAAGAGGGATGGCCGTTCTCTGTGCGCATACTGCGCGCGACACTAATAACGCGGCGTCTCGCAGTAACATCGTAATGTATACAGGCGCACATACACGCGCACACGCGGGAAAGTTTAGTTATCGGAAGGTGGATCCTCCTCTACGCCTACCCTATCCCATCGTCGCTCCCGTGCGACTCGAGATTGTCTCTCGTTTGTCAGCGTATCGATCGACAAATTGTGTCGTACATCCCGAAATGACAGGTCGGCAAGCGAGCAAGTGAATGAAAGAGACAGAGAGAGAGAGAGAGAGAGAGAGAGAGAGAGAGAGAGAGAGAAAGAAGCAAAAAAGTGACGGAAGAAAAGATCGATGAGGCGCTCACACGAGGGAATGCGCTATATCGCGGGAACGCGTTATCACGGAGTCCTTTCGTGCGTGGTGAGCGCGATCATTTAACGGGCGATTACCCACACAGCCTCATCATCGCGATACTCATTTGCAAGTGCTTCTGATGAGCCCTACTGTTGACTCGTGAGTCCGATTATATTCCTCCTAATTCCTGCGACCGTGCCAGCGATGACGATGTTTCACTTAACCTTCATAGCGCATTTGTATTTGTTGTGTTTTTTTCATTTGCTTTCTCTCTCTCTCTCTCTCTCTCTCTCTCTCTCTCTCTCTTTCTGTGTGTATGTATCTCTCCCTTATGGGATTTTAATAACTCCATTTAACGAAGTATGTTTTGCGCGTGTCTACAACAATGCATGCGACCATTTACTTGAGAACTTCACGAAACACGAGAGTCCTGACGTTGAAAGTGCCGCTGATTAGCGAGCTAGTTCTGTCAAAGTGATAAACATGACAAGTTCCCGGCAAAATGCAAGAGAATGTTTTTTTACTCTGTTTAATTTTGTTCAAAGTCAATTAAGAGTTTAAAATGCACCTCCAGATAGACTTTCATGGTTATCACAAGTAACACAATCAATTTTTTTAATTATATTTATGGGATAAATATACTGTGTTGAACTATTATTATTAAATCATTAAATTTACATTATAAATATACATTAGAATTAAATTTACATTAAATTTACATTATAATAAAAATATTATACAATCATATAAAAATAAGTAAATGATGTTATTAATTAATTATTATTATTATTTTTCATTTTATATTTACATTATAATGTAAAAATAAATTTTTTATTATAATCTCATACGAGACAATTAATTTTTTAAATTATATTTTTTATAATTAAATATACTATATTGAATTAATAATTAGATGTTTACATCACGCAATAATGTAAAAACAATCTATATTATTATTAACCAATTATTGTTATATTTTTCACTTTATTTATATCATTAAAAACAATATAAAAATAATATTCTTGGCTATATTGATGTAGCTACAAATTTACTAAAAATTACACTCAGATTTCCATGTTGCATTTTGCATGACATATATCTAAACAAATTCTTATCATTCTTTCCATTTTCCTTATGAACCGCTCATAAGGGAAGAGCAACTTTTAGGAATCGACCAGCAGTACAGTTGCTGTCAAACTCACGTACACCTGTCTGCCAAGCGACTGTAATACAACTGGATAATCACGGAACGTGATGTACACGTACTTGTAAACACAGTCCATCATTATTCGACTATGTGTTATCGTCACTGCACCCGCTTCTAATGTCGTTCTTTCGTGTCGATCGCGTTTCCCAATCACCATTACTCGTCCGCGATAGTTACATGTCTGTATCAAATTATCAACACACAAGTCGAGAAGATCTCATTGTCAGTTTCTCACCGGTCTGCCGAGGTAGCCGAAATGACTCGCCGAACACCCCCCGCAGGCGAAATCGCTCTACGCCTCGCTCGTGCGAGCGCAAACGTCATTTGTCCATAAAGAATTCGTAACGTCAGCACGTAGCGTCGCGTCCCGCGGGAAAGATAGATCCCGGCAACGTGATATAACTTCTCCATCCGTCAGTCTATCCATCCGCTTTGAGAAACGAGCTTCCCCATCACGCGAGTAATTACGAATAACTAGTCTAGTCGTAGCAACAGCGGGACTCGATGGTGGTACGGGCGAGTGATAAATCGAGTCTGACGGGGAGATGAGAGAAAGAGAGAGTATATACACGAGAGAAACCAGAGTACGAGCGTTCACTTGCGCTCGCGCCAGAGAGAGAGAGAGAGAAAGAGGGAGAAAGAAGGAGAGACAGAGAAAGAGAGAGAGAGAGCATGGATGTCATACGTTGCGCGTTGGAGCGTTCGCTGTGTGCGCATGCATCGCGCAGAAGTATGCGGAGCTTATGCGGGCCGGAAGCGGTCGAGCGGAACGCGCTGATCGTCGAAAGGTTATCGTTAGCCGCGCGAGCTGGCACGTTTAATACCACGAAATAGCGGCGCAACGACTGGCAAAGCTTGCGCACGTTAGCCACGAACGTGCCGTGCCCGCTACGGTCGTTGTTGTAACGATCTGTTGGAGCTTTTAGTGCATCGTTAAAAGATATCGACGCGCGACACCGTGGCCAGTCGTCAGTCTGCGCGGCCATACATGGGCGACCGATCGCGCTTGACGGTCTAATTTCGCAGGACGCGTCCGTTTTCCTGCTGAACCCTCTCGTCGCAATTGCTTTCGCGAGTCAATCGGTCCCCGACACTTTGACGGCTCATGGCGGCTTCAATCTTTATTATCATCATCTTTGTCATATTACCTTCGCCCATGTGTCCTCGATTTTATGCTTTTATTACTTGTTCATTTATCGCCGTCGCACAAAGGGGAAATTAACTGCGCCAGCAAGAATCTGCATGCGAGAGCTAAATCTCGTTGTAAACGCGCGCACCGCTAAACATATATGCCCCAGCTTCATTTCACAATTCCTCGTGAGGACGTAGAGCGAATTGAGACGAACAAAAAAGTCCAATGTCGTTTGGCGACAAACGCAATAATGATCGAGATATTAATTGTAGAAAATTTATGAATCATCACGCATGATATAATAAATGAGCTGCAGTGGCAATGTCTGACGTCGTGTGCTTGTAGGTTACGTCGAACTGAGCAAAAAATTGCTCCACCATTTTGCAAAGAACTACGTAGATTTTTTATAATTAATTAAATAGATTAGTGCATTATCGCCTAAAATCATGCATCAATTTTCTTTAATTAATAATAAAAAAATGTACGTTGTTATTTGTAAAATAATAGAGCATTTTTTTGTTCAATTCGACATGTACAAGTACATAAACATCTTCCCTTTGTGCATAAAATCGACTTAAAACTTACTTCAAACTAGTATCGGTACTAATTTTGTTTGGTGTCATCAATTACAAATCTTCTTTAATTAATACCTCACTAGTCATTGCGGATATCGCAAAACAGTGTAGGACTTTTGCATTTCACCTTTAGATTTAGAAGAATCTTTTTGAGCTCGTATATAAGAAGATTCCGCTAAGAATGAGATTCTATTTTTTCGGGTGATGAATGTAGTTGACAGTAAGTATATATTCAGTTATGGAACTGAATGCAATGTCAACAGTAGCAAAAATTTTGGTTACAGCAGCAGATACATTCTCAGCAAACCGTGATTAACTGCGACAGTTGAGTCTTCTTTCCGCGTTCATCTATCTTGGTCTTTATTTTTATTTTATTTTATTCATTATTTTTTATTAATTTTAATGCGCCACTCTCGTTCACTTTTGCACATCTTCGTCTCCGCGTTCTCATCTTTTTATTATATTTCATTAATGCTATCTTCACGTCCATTTCCTTTTCCCTCCTGCTCCGGGGTGGAAAACGCAGCGTTGGTGATGCGGGAGGCGCATTAGTCGGCTCTTAGATCGCTCCGAGCGCGTGTCTGTTTCTTGCGCAGCCGTAGAAACTTTCGGGCTACATCGAGCACGAACGAAAGACGTTACAAGTATCATTCCCATCTTTTCGTACGATACGCGATTCTCCTCTCTACCGCCGCCGGTATTCTATTCTTCCGGGAAATTCAATTGGATCGAAGAGACCTCTTCACGGCGGCCTCGCCTCGCCTCGCCTCTGCTTTCCCGGCGTTTCTCTCCCGGATAAAATTTTCGCGAGGAAACCGGACGATTAAGGGTGGCCTACGTACGTGCGATTTTATCGACCTTGAAGCACGATTCTCTCAGCCCCGCCACGTACAAAGGTATCTTCCTGCCTCGTTCTGAGCCAGACGCCCGTTCTATGCCGGCCATCCCGACTTCCGGGCTTTTCAGGCGGATATCGGAACAAATTTGCATAATCTCTGATGTCGAGAGCGTTGATGTTAACCTGGAAATTGTGCCGTGCGGCTGCCGCACCGCCGGCAATTCCGCCGATATCGTTGGGTTTCGTGCAATATTGTTGTTCCTCATGACATTGCGTTGCTACGCTGCGCAACGTCCTGCGACTCACACGCAGTGCCGATTGCGACCGCATTTTCGCTAAGTTGTGTCCATTTGAGTAATAACTATTTGTTTATATTGTATACTTTGAAGAGAGAGACAGAGAGAGAGAAAATGAATGAAACCTACATTTTATCGTGAAAGAAAGTTAGAAGTAGTTGACGAAATCACGGATATTAACACTTTAATAACTAATAGTAAATATTTCGACTGTTGTAGACTTTGACAACCCGCTTAAACGACATTTAGAGACAAATCTCTTCCTCTTGTGCATAAAATCGATTTTACATAAAACTTGCTTCAAACTAATGTCGATGCTAATTTTTTTTGTGTCAATTCTCGATAACGTTTTCGTTATTTTCTTAACGTATTCGCCTTGTGCCAAATCAACGCAAAGATTTTAATAGATCGCGTTCTGGACGTCTGAAATTTAACACAAAATTTTTTACTGTGCACCACTTTGTCCCATTAAGTAATAACGGAAAATCGAATAAATGGCATTTAGCAAATTGGTCGCAAATCGGTCGCCAGCAGAGAGTCAACGAGATGAGACGAAAGGCACGCATACGCCTCGAATTACACTTATTTACCGTGTCTCCGGTAAATTCCGTCTCCTCACTGAAGCTTCCGTATAATCAACGGGAACACGCGCGGCGCGGTAAATCTGTTAATCAAAATTGTTTCGACAAATCGCTCATTAGATCGCGACGTTTCAGTTGCCGGGAAATTCCGTCGCTCGGGTAAACGGAGTTGAGCGCGAACTTTCAGCCGGAATGGGGGCTCCTACGGAGAAGCGTATTTTGAAATCTCGCGATACATTTTCGCGCGTGCACCGGCGTTGGCGGCGGTTACATTATGTAGCATGTACATATGCCGCATGTACGTTGAGCAATCTCCGTTCGAAATGTTTTCGAAGGCGGAGATGAAAAGGACAGCCGGGCGGATCGACACAGTAGAGCTAGATTTTAATCAAGGATGCGCGTCATAAATAGAAGTTTTCGGGACGGAGGAGCAGGAGGAGGGGGCGGTTCGCTCATTGGTTCTTCGTGCGAGTTCGATACATTGTTGGATGTCCACCCGCGATGAATCCCAACTTCCAAGCGAAGATGAAAAGTGGCTCGTTCCGTTCTGCTCGAACGCGGAGCGGAGAATCGTCTCCTATCTATATCCCGGCCCAGATTTTACGACCGCGCGACTTTTATCGGTCTCGCGATCATCTGTCATTCGTCCGAACGAACCTGCGAAACGCCGGGCGCCGTGAATCTCTCCCTGGAACGTTTACAACGGCAGGAAAGTGCAATTTGTTGAGGACGCGGTCTCGGGGATTCGACGCTCCGCCGAAATGGAGGAACGTCGTATACGGAGGTGTCTCTGACATCAAACTCTCGTATACTCGTAAATTAAGTTAAACTGAGCAAAAAATCCCTTCACCATTTCGCAAACAACCACGTAAGATTTGGAGTTATTAATTAAACAAGATTGAGCGAATGATCGCGCGGGATACGATGCAAGATGTGACCGTAAGTACAGATCCGCGTTGTGTATGTGCTCGCACATTGAGTCTAAACAGACAAGTTCCCTCAAGTTCATTTCGTATGTAACCATCTAGATTTTTGTGCAATTTATTAATTATTAATTAATAATGTATTAATTATTAATTAATAAATTGTTAATTATTAACAATTTATTAATTATTAATTAATAAATTATTAGTTAAAGAAAATAAACGCGGTAAACGCGCGCGCGATCGTGTGTAATTGCTCGCCAATCTTTTTCAATTAATAATTGCAAATTTACGTAGTTATTTGCAAAATGATGAAGGATTTTTTCGTTTAGTTTGACCTAATGTATACATAGAGAAAAAAATATCGAAGAAATAGTAAATATTTATTCGGTGCTAATAATATATTTACTTTTGTACTAATGTAAAATATTTTTTAAATAAGAAAATATATCATTTTCTGAAAGCCTTAAGAAAATTTTTGCTTATCATGAAAGCAATTATTTATTCAGTTTAAATGTATTAACTTATAAATTTACAGTAATATAAAATAAAATATATCAAATAAAAAATATACTTCCGTATTCACCTGATATGGTACCGTGTGACTTTTTCCTGTTTCCTCGACTAAAATTTCCGCTTCGTGGTCACCGTTTTGAGTCGATTGATGCCATAAAAGAAAATTCGTTGCGAGTTGTAAAGGGGTTTTACGAAAACGACTTTAAAGCATGTTTCGAGGATTGGGAAAAGCGTTGGCATAAGTGCATTTTAGTGAGATGGGATTACTTTGAAGGGGACGAAATAAATTTTGATGAATAAATTCAAATCTTGCGTTTTATTGAATCATTCCCAATATTTTTTGATCACAGTAGTATATCTTTTTAAAATCTCGAGAAAACCTTAGCTTATCATAAAAAACACTTGTTTATTCTATTTAAATATGTTAACTTACACTGATGTAAAATATCCTTTAAATAAAAAATATATTTTCTGAAAACCTAAAGGAAACTTTAGTTTATCATGAGAGCAATCTTATTTATTCTGTTTAAATAAAAAAGTATAGATTTAAGTAAATGCGTTATTAGCACTTACATTGAGGGGAAAATTACCTTAAAATCAACAAATATTTCTTTGATGAGTGCCATTAGGAAATTTATTTACATCTAAATTCTCTTTATTTAAAGCAAATATTGTTTACTTAAATCAGGTAAACAATATTTGATTTAAGTAAAGAGAATTTAGATTTAAGTAAATATGTTAATGGCACCCATCAAAGAAATATTTGTTGATTTTAAGGTAATTTTTCCCTTCAGTATACAAAGTAAATATTTACTATTTCTAAGACATTTTGTTTTTCAGTGTACAAGCGCACAACGCAAATCGTGCTTATCGCGACATTTTACACCATATTTTGCCAAAATCTTCTTTAATTAATAATTCCAAATTTTACTTGGTTATTTGCAAAATGGAGAGGAATTTTACGTTCAATTTGACCTGATCTACACCAGAGTTTTAGATGTTCGTTAGTTTTATCGTCTCTCTCTTTGTACAATTGGAAATATACAAAAACGATGTACGGGTTCGAAAATTTCTGCCCCCAATAGCGCAATGTTTAATTATCGACAGTGCCCAAACTTCAAGAGCGATACATCGAAGAATTTCAAATTTCAGCATTGTTCTAGATCATGTGGGTAGCATTCGCGATAAAAAAAAAAAAAAAAGGGAGATCCCTCTCTGCCTCCTCTTTTTTCGGGTTTTTTTTCAGTAAACAGAGACTTGCGCGCGCGGATTTGAAGAGGCTCACGTACAGGCAATTTCGCCTATCAAACCCATCCACGGTCCTCGGATCGCTTGGCCGTTCGCGGAATCACGTCCACAGAAACGAACATCCGTACGTCCCGTTTTGTCCACGCGCGAGCGGAAGTTCCGTTCGCGGCGGGTTCGCCGGCGGGCCGCGGGGGCGGTACACACCGCAATGGTACGCCAACTGTACCTGCCAAGCGTGCCGAGCAGCCCGTACCAACTGCGTCCACGACGCGGACGCGGCGCGCGTCCAGGTAATTTGTCACCACCGCCGCCGCCGCCGCCGCCGCCGCCGCCGGCTCCATCGCCGCCACCACCACCGCCGTCCCCGCGGCGATGGCGGTGGCGGTGGTGCCAGTGGCCGTTCGCCCGATGGGCTTTAGATTAATTACCCCTGTCCGGGATGCGCGCATGGTCAGGTGTCACAGCTTACGCACGACTCGCGCCGAGTTCCGGACCGCTCGCTTAATCACCGCTACGTACGATTTTCGAGTAGCGGCCGGGGGACGGGGGGAGGGACAAATAAGTTGTCGTACACCGCGTGCTGGTCATTATGATCGCGGTGATATTGGAGCCACACTTATGCGCTTTGTGACACGGCACGCAGACAAGTTTTGCCGATATAATACAGCGTACTGTTAGTACACTTCGAGCAAAGAACATGGCGACTATACAAGGTGACCCAAGTAGAACAGGTTAACGTTCTTGAAGTTAACTTTTGGAACGTATGTAAGATAAGAAGTCTCAATGTCAATAATTCGTCTCCATTAATATGACATCGATTAAATAACAGTTTACAGTTGGTTAATAGCTAATTTATTTACGCATTTTACAGTTATCATTTAGTACATATTTAATTTGTATCCATGTATCTACTTGATACTTTTATATCTAAATGATCTTTTTGGATATTAAAAATTATCTTTCGAGCGAACCTTAGATAGCCTTTTCAGTAAACAGGAACTTAACTTTTTTACCGAAAATAAAGTTATCCTGACCTAATTTTATATAGTAAAATGGGGTACTTTAAGATAACGTGGTTCTACTTGGGGAGATGTATGAATCTCAGATTTTAGTTTCGAATTCGAATCGATGAAATTTCACCCAAGTCGAATTGTTGAAAGAATTTTTAATTAACATAATCATTGAATTCAACATGAAAATAGTGACTTTAATATGAAGTAAATAACATTGATCATATGATATCAATTCATTTTAAGGTAAGAAATATATAATATATTTCATAAATTTTTAATTAACATAATCATTGAATTCAACATGAAAATAGTGACTTTAATATGAAGTAAATAACATTGATCATATGATATCAATTCATTTTAAGGTAAGAAATATATAATATATTTCATAAATTTTTAATTAACATAATCATTGAATTCAACATGAAAATAGTGACTTTAATATGAAGTAAATAACATTGATCATATGATATCAATTCATTTTAAGGTAAGAAATATATAATATATTTCATAAATTTTTAATTAACATAATCATTGAATTCAACATGAAAATAGTGACTTTAATATGAAGTAAATAACATTGATCATATGATATCAATTCATTTTAAGGTAAGAAATATATAATATATTTCATAAATTTTTAATTAACATAATCATTGAATTCAACATGAAAATAGTGACTTTAATATGAAGTAAATAACATTGATCATATGATATCAATTCATTTTAAGGTAAGAAATATATAATATATTTCATAAATTTTTAATTAACATAATCATTGAATTCAACATGAAAATAGTGACTTTAATATGAAGTAAATAACATTGATCATATGATATCAATTCATTTTAAGGTAAGAAATATATAATATATTTCATAAATTTTTAATTAACATAATTATTGAATTTAACATGAAAATAGTGACTTTAGTATGAAGTAAATAACACTGATCATATGATATCAATTCATTTTAAGATAAGAAATATATAATATATTTCAGTTTCAGTCTTAAAAGCTACGCAACGACATATATCGATCCGACAGTTGTCGGTAAGAGTTTATCTAAAAGCCATTAACTTCTTTTAATATTTTTGAAGAAAACCTTAATGTATAGCAAATTTTTCAAGTCATGCTAATTCCCATAAAGCTGGATGTCTTTAATAGTATTTCGTTAATGCTAATATGCGCGATTCGTATTCGAATCTTTTCGATTCAAAATTTTCGAATTATTCGGATTCGAATTTGAATCGAATCGAATTTCACTTGATTCAATTCGACTCAAATTCGAATAGTTCGCACATCTCTAGTGTTTGGTAACTCATGGAAAAGCCGCTTTGCATACACTGAGAGAAAAATTATCTTAAAATCAACAAATATTTCCTTGGTGGGTGCCATTAACATATTTACTTAAATCTACATTCTCTTTACTTAAATCAAATACTGTTTACTTGATTTAAATAAACAGTATTTGATTTAAGTAAAGAGAATGTAGATTTAAGTAAATATGTTAATGGCACCCACCAAGGAAATATTTGTTGATTTTAAGATAATTTTTCTCTCACTATAAGTAGATTAGATAAAGCTGAACAAAATATTTCTCTATCATTTTTCAAATGACCACATATATGTTTAGTTATTAATTAAAGAAGAGTATACAGTTATGCGCAATAATACCCCACTTTTCGTTAATTAATAACTAAACATTTACGATACGTCGAAGAGTAACTGTTTCCGCGTCGCTCGCATTTTTACTGCACCTTCAGTCGATAGTCATCGTCGCCGACTCTGGGTCTGCCAAGCAAGCTTGGCCCACGGCTTGATGATTCATGCTTGGCTCACGCTTGACCCAAGCTTGCTGCAATAGTCTAACATTGGCGATCCCTCCTACTTGGATATTTGTGGATATATAATTTCGTGAAATACATAAAACAAGTAGTACTTAAAACCTTAATTTGAATGCAATGTATATTTTTCTGTATGCATGAGCTCTGTCTGTACACGAGTATTGATACGGATTGTGTCGAATATTCCGCACACATTTCCAACGCCAATGATAAAATACATAATACAGAGATAATGAAGAGACAAAACTTGTCGTACATATCCGTCATATGTCCATTAACTACAGGATGTCTCGATTTAGCTGCAGGTAGAACATGTTAAATTAAATTAAATCAAGTTAAATTAAATTTTAAAAACAATATCTCGCGGCGCGCATGTGTCCTCGGGAAACAATGTATCGACAAGAGGAAAAAAGAGAGAGGGAGAGGGAGAGAATTTTAGAAATGGCCGCGTTCATATTTGTTTTCCGGCCGAAATCAAATCCCGGACTTATCTCGTATTTGAGCTGGCTGTCGATCCGACCTCGCTTGACTATTTTTTCCCGATTCCCTTGTTGGAGCGCGGCAAAATTGATTGCGGATCGATAACGCGCCCTCGCCGCGCTTGACGGAAATGTTGCAAACGCAATATTGCAACTGAAAAATCACAGTTTAACTCCGGTGGCGAATCAACGGCCGATAGGACTGTTAAACTGCAGTCGATCGTTTCGCTGAAGAGTGCGGCTCCAGCGCGGCCATTTAACGCGATAGTTGGCGAGCGCTCATCGAATCGGTCTTTATTTATCGGCCTGGCGGAAAATCGTTTCGTACAACGGTACGTCGCAAAAGCTTTGGAAGGTGGAAGCACGTTTGAGAGAGGAAATTAGATCGGGCAATTTCCGTGTCCACGAGCGAGTGCGGGCGGCTGTCGAGGACGAGCGGTGTGGGAAAAAGGGACGCGGAAGGAAGGGATAGGTGCACGATGTGCAACCAGCTATGGTGTATTTATTTGGAGGGTTCTGCGGAATTAGACCGTTTAAAGGGATTAAATTAGATTGTGTTTAACCAGCGGCGTAGGGATCGGAAGCGGGAAACGCAGGGGAGAAAAGAGAGAAACGAAGAGAGAGAGAAATAGAGAAAAAGCGTATTACCGAAAATGACTAGCCAGATTTTTGGAATTGCATTGACGGAATGCGTATTGCACGCGACTCTCTACTCGGATGCAATATTTAGTTTCGGCAATTTCTTTAAATGTGAAAAAATTCACGATTTTTTCGCATCACGAATAAATGGCGTATTAGCATCGATAATTATCGTGGTAGACTTTCCACAAAATGGCACAGGACTTTTCTATTCAATTTAACACGTTCTATCTGTACACAAGCATCTAAATCGAGACATCCTATGTAATTGACGAGTATGTGACGGATATATACAAGTCTTGTCTTTTTGCAATTTCTTCATCATATATGTATTTTTTTATTTAGAAATGCATACAGAATGTCCAACGCAATTCGTACCAGCACTCGGCTGCGGATATAATGTTGCGTTACGTCGCATAACTAAGACTAATATGATGCGCCGCGGTTATCGTGACCTATTACCATGAAAACTTCTTGCACGTCTTACGGCTGCCGCGCAACAGCGCGAAACTTTCGCCGGGAATCCGAAGCCAAAGTTTCGCCATCGCAGGAACGAAGACGGAAAGGGCGCCCCTTCTTGGTGCCTCTTCATTATTAACTCCGGTCGGAGCAAAGTGGCTGAACTCCATTGATCCCCGAATGGTGTGCGCCCAGTGCTGCTTTCTCCTGTCTCTCCCGTCGAGATGGACTTGTAAACATCTTTCCGCGAGATCGCAACTCCGTCCGTCTGTTTTGTCTCGTGAAATTTATATTCCGCGCTGTCGCGCGAGCTGCAACGCTGGAATTTCACTGTCCTATCGTGAAAGCCTGCGAAGTATAAAAGAAGAAAATATGTGGGGGTAGAAAGAGAGCCAATGAGGACCCCGACGCGAGATATAAATCGCGAAACTCACTCGATTTGGACAAATGGAATAATAATGATTTCGTGCCATCTTGAAGTGCTCTCCCAGATTTTAGAATATTTATACACATAGATGGTAAATAATAATTATAATAATGATAAGTTTATTGGTCACAAGACAGCAAATTGGTTACACGACAAAAGAAATAAAGAGAAATAAATTAAATTATTCACGGAGAAAATATTTTAGCAAAAATCACAACCATTTTTATAATCATGCATTATACAGAATTATGAGCAAAATCACTACATATTTTAAATATATTTTATACATTTGACTTTTTATTCCATATTATTGTAATTGTTTTCTTGGCGAGAATTCGTCAAAAACCTTAAATAACCGGATTTCTCGAAAAGAATTTTCTCGGCCGCGTGCCATCACAGAATACTAACCTTTCTTCTTTAATTTTGAAAATAGAGGGCTAATTTCACATAGGCGCGGCACGATTACCCGCGCAATTCCCCGTCAATTTCGCGCCTCAATCCACTTCCGCCGGCGATTAATTTACAATCCCCGCCGACAAGTATCAATATTTCACACGATCGAGAGGGAGAAAGAGGGCGAAACAGAAGGTGCAATGCGTGAGGACGTATTTCGCGTGTCTGAATAAGTAAGGGACAGATTCTCGCGGCCAACCCCGTTCGTCGATCACACATACGCTCACGGTCGCACACGTGAGGCCAGGTCGATCGAGAGGCCGAATACGAGAAGCCATATCTATGAGCACTCTTCCAAGGGGTACACGCGCGCGTCTACAAGATTAACTTGCTTTCAGACGCCATCAAATATTTATCGGCCGGTTCTCGTAGCGCGCACCGGGGGGCAAGTTGCTCTCTTTCTCTCTGCCTCCGTCTCACTCGCCCCTCTGCGTGCTCCGCTCTTTGGCGGAGGTCTCGGGACTTTGTTTTTGCAGACGGTTACCGTGTCTCGTTCTTTTTCATCCGCGCGCGCGCGCGTGTCGCGCCTCTCTCCTCCGAGCAGGAAGCTCCTACGTGGCTCCTAGTGGTTTGCAACTTGGAATGATGCATAGCCGGCTATTGGGAGAATGCAAATTGAAAACCAATATCCCTCAAACCACACCGGAGCGCGCGACGGGAACTGGTTCCGCGGGCTAAGGGGTGTGCAGAACTTTCGAGACAGAGGAAGAACCCCGCGTACACCCGCGCCAAGGAGAGGAGTGTCTCCCGCAGCTGCTCTTGTCTTGTCTTGTCGCGTTGTCTCGTTTTTCGGCTCGTTCCCTCTCTATCTCTGTCTCAGTTCCCGCGCGCTCTGTTTCCGCCAAGGACTGGATAGATGGAAAATTCGCGCTCCGTGTGCTGCACTTGTATCAGAGACGCTGGATAAACCAGCCGGATGTTAATTATTTTAACGTGACCGCGCGATAGCGCACGGACCGTTTGCGCGCGCGCTTCTTTCCAAAAGAGGAGCGCCATTAAGTGATTACTTTTTGCACCTGTTAGATAGATGTGTGTCTATATATGTCTACGACCTCTAATCTTTATTTCTTTCTCTCTGTCTCTCTCTCTATCCTTAATTTTTATTCATGAAAACAAGAGAGAGGATGATTTGCTATTGAACAGACGAGCGGGAGCGACTCTATTTTTCTTGGCCAGCC
This sequence comes from Odontomachus brunneus, assembly GCF_010583005.1. NCBI lineage: Eukaryota > Metazoa > Arthropoda > Insecta > Hymenoptera > Formicidae > Odontomachus > Odontomachus brunneus. The sequence goes on from NW_022639545.1 coordinate 418,971, forward strand.
AATTAAGGATTAATTCTTCCCTCGAATCTTCTCGCAAAATTCTTCGCTCGTTCCGTAGCTGCCGGGCGAATCTCCTTCCTATTATGCCACCTTCGATCCGTTCTTGCTTTTTTGTCACCACGCCATTTTAACGGGCTCGATATTTTCTCACGAAACGTTATCGGGCATCCCTGTTTCGGGATCGTAGCGTTTAACTGTTCCTTAGAAGGATTACTTGCTCGGAGGAGCGAGCGGGAAGAGGACTTTGTCGCAACGGTATCGGATTTTGCGGCGCGACGCGTTTGAGCCGTCCAAAGCGACTGTCGATAGTTAACGAATAAGTCTCGGGTCAACGATGACACGCTATTCAAGAAACATCTTTCTCTTACCTTCTGATGCTGTCACAATTTTTACAGCGTTGGGCAACCGATTAAAATTTTCTTTGTCTAAAGTCATTGTCAAATCAATCGTTATGATTAATCAATCGTCACGTGTAAAATTAGAAATAATTTTATCGAAATGCCCAACACTGCTGCATTTTTAACACGATGTTAGAAGAAAGATCTTATACATATATATCCCTCTAAAAATCTAAATGTTACTTAACTCAAAAACAAAAATTTTTCTGGAACCCAACAAGATAAGACCAAACGAAACTAAAAACCCGAATATAAATATCTTCATGTTTAATATTCCTTTTTTTAATATATCAAAATAAGAAAATATGATGTAATTATTCTCTTAAAATAAATCAGTGAAACATTATTGAAAGCAGTGGATATATACTGATTTAATTATAAGTAACAGTATTGAAACTGTGTGTATGCTCAGTGCTATACTTATAAATATCAGTAATTATTCACTAATAGATATCAGTAATTATTCACTAATAACTACTACTTCAATAAAAACCACGGATTTATTATTACGTGTTTACATAGTACGCGCGTGTCGTGCAATTTAATTTATAACATTTGTACGATTCATCTTGGACGCTAAATTATGAAAGGGTATGGATAGCGTTAATAATGCAACCGCACTCTGGAAACTAATTAGATCGAAAATCGGGAACGTTGACTTCGCACGTTTTCAGGCTGATACAAAATTCGGTAATCGTCTCTGCTAGCTCGTTACCGCCGGCTTTTAGCGAAATTACATTCTCGAGTTTATTAATCGCGGGTCGTCATTTCGAGACTTCCTCTTTCGCCGCGATTCGCGCTAGTCTACATCCCCTTGGGCGCCGAACAAATGTTTCGCCGGCGTAATTCGCTTTACGGGCTTTTTATTAATCATCCTCTTTCGCGGATTTCTCTCTCTCTCTCTCTCTTCCTCTTTCTCTCTCTTTTTTAAACCGTATATTAGCCGCGCCATTTCAAAGGTTCACATCACGTCCACATGAAATTTCCGTACGAAAATGCACAAATTCCCCGCGCGCATTCTCTCTCCCTCTCCCTCTCTTTCTCTCTCTCTCTCTCTCTCTCTCTCTCTCTCTCTCTCTCTCTCTCTCTC
>NW_022639545.1:420515-429166 GCF_010583005.1 Odontomachus brunneus
CTCTCTCTCTCTCTCTCTCTCTCTCTCTCTCTCTCTCTCTCTCTCTCTCTCTCTCTCGTGTGTGTTACAAATTCTCATGATTACGGCATAGACATTTGCGTGCGAAAGTTCGCGTTAAAACAACCTCTTCCGTGTATCTCTCTTTGAACGTTGCGCACATACATACGTGTGTACATTATTTTCCGCGGTTTTGCCGTTCCAGCAGTTGTCAGGCCGGACCTTTCCTGCCGCATCCGCAACGACAGCGGAGTCGCAAAACGGCATAAAATCCCCCGGCTATGCGCGAGACCGCTTTGTGTTTTATCTACGAAATCCGCAGATAACATTCCCCCGATCGAGCCCTCCCAAGACTACGGGGGATGAGGGGGGCGAGAAAACGACAACGCAATGGAATCATAAGCAGAAGGGATCTCCGAGAAACGGTTTCGGGCTTCGTTGTCGCACTTGTTTATCCGTCGTTTCCCTTAACTTCTCCCGTTGTCTCTCCATGCATTAAAATAATCGACTCGGCTCTCGCCGAAAGTTCGCGCCGCTGCAAGAATTCCGAGGGATCCAGCTCGCCCTTTCGCCTCGACAGCTTCCTTTGTGCTTCATGCCATTTCCTCCGTCGGGTCGGTCGTTTGTTACGCGATTATTGTACGCGTCGTTCGGAGAGCTCGAGCGAATCTCTCGAGAGAAACGAGAATGCTAGATAAGAGCGCCATGAATGCGCGCGAGGAGCAAATTCTCGTGTAAAAAAAAAACAAAAAGGAAATAGATTCGAAACAGTTACGCGAATTCTGCAGCGTAAAAACGTGCTGCCCTTTCGACGACTCCTCCAAGGACAATTTGTGCGCGATCGACGAGCGCGATCTCAGCCCGGAACTCGATTCGACCGCTCCAATCGAGCACGGAGTTTCCGCGTGCAAGCGTGGAGCTTGCTCCTCTAACCATGCGTTGATTGTTTCTCGATCGAACGCCAGGAAGGTAAATGAAGCAGGATAATTTCGCCATTCGATTCCGTCGTTCTTTGTTCGCCACTCCCGCTGATCGGGATGACTGCAGCCACTATGATAATGGCTATGACGACCAAGACAATTCAGGACGTCGAAAGAGATAGCGATCCTCGCGGCGGACGGTTATTTCGCTCCTCGAGAGAGGAGGCGTATCGGGAATTCGGTAAAACTTTTGTTCTTCCTCCCCCCCCCCCTCTCCCCTACCGCGACACAACGAATTCACGCAACAGTATATATCGACAGTATCAGCATCCGCGAGTATCAAGCTTCGAGCATCTAGGAGAACACCGTGAGGAAATATTTGTAGTGAATATTACATACAACTCACATATATATTATACATTAAAACTCACCAGAAAGTACATAATCTTGCATAGAGAAGAGGAGCATTCTTGTCCTGAAAATATCTGTATCTTTGACGTGTAAATTCTCAAATGAGATTACACAGCGTTAATACTGAAGCTCTAAACATAGACAAGATTTATCCAGCCGACTTTTCAAACGGTAACACACTTCAGCATTATATATTGTTTTAATAACTTAACTTTTAGTTTTGATAATATTGCTATTGAAACGAAAAGATTTCTTCAATTACGACGCTGTCTCGAGCAATCCTGTCGATGCAACAGCTTTTCTCTTACTATTTATATAATCATTCATACTAGAATGTCAACGTAGTCCAGATTTACAAAAGAAGAATTGTGAAAAGAGATATATAGAACAGAAAAATACAATCTTATCTTTAGCGGAAATCTTCTTATATATGATTCTGTCAGAAGAATTTTGAGGTTTGATTTTCAACAATGTTATAATTTTATTTGAATATTCTAATAATCTTAGACCTATAATACACTATGATTATTTTAATGATAATGATATCTTCTTCCGATATTTTCATCATATTCTCAATCCAATATTTTTGCGCTTTTCATTCATGAAAATTATTTCTGAATAATAAGAATATATTTTCCCTTATTGAATCGTATAAAATGTATTGACATAAACGACATCGTTTTCTTCGTATCCTAGAATCCCAAACATCAAGAAGTTACGTAAGATGGGTCAATTTTATCCAGCATATTTTCATTTGCTTACAACATTTACGAAAAAATAATCGAAATTCCATACTTTCTTTGTAATCCGTATAGAAAATATAGATGAATATGAGTCTATTCTAATAGTCAGGTCATCTATACTGATAGTCAAGTTATTAACCTTTTGCACTCGATAGCTTTTTGCTATATGCAACTAGCAACTCGCTTTTTTGATAAAAAATTGATGAAATTTTTTTGCAGCTAACAAAACTAAATCATACATAAATTAACGAATAGGACTATTGTATTTCAGTACTATTGGGATCAAACATAAACAGTTATTGTTGCCTCTCACTCACCATTCGAGTTGCTGCATCAAACCAAGTGGCAATTGTCGAAGTATATTTTGGGAAGTAGGCTCTGGAATATATAATCGAGTAAAGTAGAGAAAGACTAAGAAGAGTTATTTTGTAGATTTTACTGTAAAATTTAATCTTTATTTTGGGAAAATAACAATGTGTAAACAGTGTCAAACGCACGTGCCAAGAAATTTCTCAGACTTGCAACGTACGCGGAGAGAATTCACCTTCCACGCTAAAACGGACCGTGTGCAGTCGCGTTTATTTTGATATTACCCTTGCTCTCTTACTAGTCTTGTTAATTAAATTATAACCATTCTGTATTCTTACGCAATTCTCGAAAAGAATCAGAAATGCTTATCGCGTTAGAATATTATTATCTTCCCGGAATATACTTTAAACTCCGCACTAATTTTGCACCAATATATATTATATTTCTTTCTCATATACTTGTCAGTTTTACTATGTGTTTAGTACTGCAGGAATAGACTGTCAGTAAGATCTATCGTGACAAAAAACACAGTAAACATCGCCAAGAAAATAGTCACTTTTTTAATAACACATTTCAGTGTTCTTAAAATATAAATAGCACAATGAAAGGATAATAAATTACTCCGCAATGTCGATCCATTCCCTCAATTACGAAATTCTATAATAATTCTTATTAAACTTTTTCTCGGCATGCTAATTTGATATTCATATCGAGTCAAGAAGAAGGTCACGCATCAATTGATCGATTTTACTGATACAGCATGTTCTCGTGCGTAAGCTTACGCGAAAGGTGGATCTTGGCGGGACGATTCGCACGATTCTTCCTACTTTGTCTTCCAATCTCGGTGCATCAAGCGCGTCAGCCGGTATTCAGATACAAAATCGCTGGCCGTTGCTCTCGGAGGTCCACATTGAGCCGGAGAAATCATCTCATCCGGCGAAGCAACTTCTCCCGTTTTGCCGACGTTTCGCGCAAGTTTTGCAATTGTTCGTAACGCCGCGCTGTATTCCGCAGTCTCGTGGATTCGCGGTAGTTACGATAGACGAAATTAGTCTGGACCAGCCAAATTCTACGGCAATGCTACAGAGCGAGCACTTACTCCACTCGCCGCCGCGAATAAATATTGTATCTGCCCGATGTACATCAAGTAAGACAGATATTATCGCGGGAACGATATATTCGGAATTAGAAAGGACGACGTGGTTAGACAAACGCTGCTGAATAAACGGTCGAAGGCGTGTAAAGCATTTGTTTCACGCAAAATAGTAGCGCCGTGTTACATTCATTTGCGATGCGCGGAAAGATCTAAATAAACTGGAATAATTTGAAAGGTAAAACTTAGCAGAAAGAAAGAGAGAGAGAGAGAGAGAAAGAAGGAGAGAAACAACTACTCGACCTCTATGTTATTAGACTTCTCAAAATATGTTTTGAGTTTAATAAGAACGAGCGTTAGGGAACGAATCAAGATTGGAATTCATAGAAATTACATATTGAATTGCACTCGAAGAAAGCTTTTCAAGTGCAATTCAATATGTAATTTCTATGAATTCCAATCATAAACTTGATATTTTACGCTCACACGAAAGTACATTCATGTGAACGCGAAGTGTTGATTTAACAATCATCTAAAATATATGAGAAAACACACAGAAAAATATAAATCTACTGCCAAAAAAAGCAATTACTCATTTTACTTTTCCTCTTTTGAGCAACGATTATCTACAGTAAAAAATATTTTCTTGATTCTAAAATACATTCATTATCAAATTTGAGAAAAGTTTATTATCACACTTAAAAGAAAAATGTATTCTCTTGACAAAGATATTACAAAACTTTATAGAAGAGAAAGTTTATTCAATTTTGTGCAGTAAACAAACCGAAATTTTATTTTAATTTAACATTTAAACAAAATTTATTTAATATTAAAAAACAAATTTAATTTAACAATAGAAATAATTGATTGTATACCTAGTAGCTTTGTCTAAATAATTTGTTAGTATTCTTGATTGGAATGCTAAACTTATTAGGATTCAAAATGTAAATGTAATGTGTTTGAGTAAATTTCATGCTCTTATAATGATCTTTTTTATGATAAGTTTATGGATACATTCATGAAATACTTGAAACAAGTAACATTTATTCGAACGCAATATATATGCATATAAAATTATTGTTACTAACACTATAATAATATTTACTATAAAAGAATGGTTTTTCTAATAATAATCTTCTCGCTATGAAATTCCACTTACAAGTGCCAAACAATTTTTCTCAGTGAGAGAACGATTTTCGGCAGAAGACGAATACTTTAATGTCAAAATTACCGATGATTAATGAACCATTTCTTCAGAGAGATCAAAATAACAAGATTTCATACGTAATACGAAAGGAAACAGCTCATTTCCTTTTTATTCAACGTCAATTAAAAATATTAAGTGCACCGCCATAAATTTGAGCAGTTTTTATCAGAAATTACATACCCGTTATTGTTTTGTTGCTGTGGTAATTCCAGCGTTAAAACGCGAGAACCTCAGGAATACGCGGCTGTGAACACCTACGCGAAGGTAAATATGAAGTTTGGCAGCGGATGGCCTTGCAGAAATTTCAAATGCTCGATCCGATCTCGAGGGACAACAATCTCATCTCAGAGGTGCGAGTAACTTTGTCCATTTTGTCACCAGTTCGCGAAAGTTCCTCCGCAATTGTGATGGAACATCGGCTCATCCTTTCTGTGGCGACGTGCCGCCGCGTACAGTCGCAAAATTTTTCCAGGAACGCTCGCGAAAAATCTTCAACTATCTTAATCCGAAACTTTCGTTTGTTAGCTTAGCATTTCAACTTGCTATGATGCTGCGGAAGCCTCAAAAAAGTATTCAGAGCGCGATCGATCGCTGGCGCATTATCGTATTATCGAAATGATTCCGGAATTATGTCGTCGTATATATTGTTGTGCACCTCAGCTTTGTTTTTCCGTGGCATTTTCATCGGGGGAAAAATTCGTTAAATATACATGAAATATATTTTTTCTGAATTGGCTTCTAGAAATTAACAGAGCTGGTTACAACATATTTTGTGTGCCTCACTCGAAGAAATATTTTGCTGGTCCAGGTAGAATTCTAAATGTCACAGTTAAAATTTATCGCTGCTTTTTGTGTCTGCTGGAAAATTATCTGTGGCATGTGGAATTCACAGCAGCAGCATTCTAGAAATATCTACAAACATATTTGCACGCGTGTGAGGATTATACGATTCGTTTGTATCTCGTTGCTAGTCTGTTTTGTCTACCACAATTAATTTTTATAAGAAGTGTGACTGGCTTTAATCTGGATGAACACTGCAGAGTTTTTCTTGCCAAATTTCACAAATAGATAGAAATTCTGTCTCTGTTATCTATATTGGTTAAATACAAAAATACAATTTTATTATTTATTTATTCATTTTTATCTGATATTTTATTATTCGTCCATTTGTAAGATATCAATCAGAAATTGTATTCTATGTTGAAAAAAGATATATCTTTACTATTTACAAACTATAATGTATATATAAAAAAATAATTACTATAAATCATGGTCAAGAAAACCATTCTGTTAGTCAAATTTTACTATAATGTTAATAACAACAACCTTATGCAACTATATGCATGTTATTAATACCATTTTCATATGAGAGCAAAAAATATCCAATGGCAACTGTAATCTTAGATCAACAATTTTCTTTTTTCTCTCAGTGTACATGTTTCCCGCAGAATTTATAACAGCGACAAGAAGCACGCTATCCATCTCCTTCGCTCGGACGTTGCGAACCTGCTCGAACTCTCCGGGGGTCGAATCGTTCGAGCGATTTTCGACTCGCGGCGATAAATCTCCGCTCATCTCGTCAACCGAGCGCGCGCGCGCGCGCTCTTTCTCTCTCTCTCTCTCTCTCCTTCTTTCTCCCTCCTTCCTTCTTTCCCTCTCTCTCCTTCTTCTTCGCTTTTTTACCATCTTGGAATCTCGCCCGTAATAACGTCATTTCGCAGCGTGTTTCACACCCGACCCGGGAGCGCGGTCTTGACATCCGCCAGACGCCGACACGACGTGGATAAAATGCCGAAGTTGTTTCGCTTAAGCCATCTTAGGCGGAACGATGAAAGCAGCACAGCCGCGCCTTTCACCCCCGCGGACTCGTATACACGTACCACCACCGCATCTACCAAGTTCACCGCCGTCGAACGTAATACCGGTGTGGGCCGATGTTATATCACGAGTCCTTACTTCTCCCGCGGAGAGAGGCGATATTTAACTTATGAATATTTGCCGACGTACGATATGAGGTTTGCGCTTTTCAAGCGCTAAGTATGACAGAGAAAACCGGTGGACTGAACACGGGGGGGGGAGGGGGGAGAGGACACGGAGAGAAAAGAGCGGAGAGCCGCCCGGCTGCGTCTTCCGCCTACGTGAAGTGGAAATATCCGTGTGTATATGAACGCGTTCCCATGACGTCTCGTGGTATATGTATATAAGCTGCCTTTTAATATTGTACTTCAAACCGCGATGGCGCTTTTCGGCGCTTTCCGATAGAGGCCACACAATCCGCCATCGAGTGTTGATTCTCGAGCGCGATTGTTGTGGTGTACGCACGCAAAATTGATGCCGCGATAAAATACGTCGACGGATTAAGGGGATGCTAAAGTCGATGACGAACTCGAACAATGTCGATAACAGAGAGACGATCGTCACTAACACAATCACGATATCCTTTTCGTATTTATTGTACATACAGAACTTAGGTGAATGTGTGTTGCTTTGTTTTATATTCAGCGGAAAATTTAACCACGTGTGTGTAAAAATGTTTCTGCAAACTTTTCGGATACTCTTAAGTTTCTGAATTTAGATGCGAAGGTACAGCATTTTTTTCAAAATTTTTTTTATTATTGTTTTTCAAAATTTTTCTACTTGGAGCATCTATACTTTCGGTATGTACAAAAAAGTTTTTAATTAGGCAAATATTACACTAACTGATAGTTTAAGATTTTACATTTAAATTTTTTATTACATATTTTTTTATCATTCACTTTAAAAAGGTATACGGAGTGTTTGACATAACACATACCAATACTCGTACACGAGTAGAGCTCACGAAATTGAGCAAAACAATCCTCTACTCTTTTGCAAATAACTATAATAATTATTCCTTTATTTTGATCCACAGTAATTATATTAACTTTGTCACCATTTTAATAGACAAGACAAAACGACAAGTTTAAACAGTTCGAATGGCGAAAAAGATTGCATGTTGCTTGTGTTATCGTGTTTACCGTGCTTTAATCGATCACGACACTCGACTTCTCCAAACGGGTAATGGAAAAGTGACATAAACGTGTGTGAGATTGCATGACAAAAAGATTCATTTAAATTTCATATTGTTAGGTCAATTTATTTACGAATTATAGGCATTTAAAGCTGCGGCATCGGGTATTTAATATATATATATAATATTGTTTATTAATATAATTTTATATATATTATAATAATTTTATAATTAATATAATTATATATATATAATATTGCTTATTAATATAATTTTAAAAGTGATTTATTAAAGAATGCAATACCTAAGGATATATTATTGCATGTTTAGTAAGTTACAATTGTTTAATGACAACATTTTTCTTATAACAATAAAACTACTTTTTTTATTATTTTCTTTTTACTAAAATATTAATAGCAGTTAATATTAAGTGTAATAATTTTTAGTAATCTTCTAAAATATATATAAAAAAGTACATATAAAAATCATATATAAAAAGAAATAATGCAACTTAATATTTTAAGACTGTTATAATGACATAATTCCATTATATCTCTAAATATATAAGTTTGAATAACATAATATAAAATAGGTTGTCGCGCGATATTTGCATAGTCACTTAACTAAAATGACGAGTGATTGTGAATTACAGGCGCGAGTTCGCTATAAAGGACTTCGCTATACGCTTCAATCGCGTATCGTGTTGCGATTCAAGAAAATAAAATCGCAGTGCTTGCGATATGTCGTAAAATCGCACGTCCCCAGTTGGGGCTCGAAATTGGCGCTCGCGCGACGCTGGCACTTGCACTCGCGCCGGCGCGCTACGCCTCCTTAGTAAGGTGAACGACCGCGCGGCCGAGTGGTCAGTAGGTGGGGGGCAGCCGCGAAGTGGGGGTAACGAGTGCCAGCGCGTGCCAACCTTACAGCATTTATATATATATATATATATATATATATATATATATATATATATATATAT
>NW_022639545.1:429194-460715 GCF_010583005.1 Odontomachus brunneus
TATATATATATATATATATATATATATATATATATATATATATATATATATATATATATGGAGGGGGAATTGCGTATGCCTCCTGTAGATCAAAAGTGTGTTCAAAATATGTGCGAGAGAGAAAGATATATATTGGTTGCGATTGGTTGCGAGCGCTAAGGCTTTTTATGCTCATGATGGTACAAGATTAGGTTAGGTTAGGCAAGAGCGGATTAGGTTAGTTGATAGCGATAAAACAATCGTGTCTCCGTAAGTGATACATTATTAATCCTGAATATATTTGCCTTTTCGAATTTATATATGTGAAATAAAGTTATAAATATATGTATTATTTTCAAATTTCCATTTTCATACGTCTTGAAATGCACTGCACCTGCTGGGCATGTTAAAACATGAAAATTGAAACCTAAAAATATATTTGTAACTTAATAATGCATATATTTGTAACTTTATTTTACATATATAAATTCGAAAAGGCAAATATTTTCAAGATTAATAATATATCACTTACGGAGACCCGATTGTTTTATCGCTATTAACTAACCTCTTGCCTAATCTAAACTTGTACACTGATGTTATTAATTGAGTCCTTTTTCGATGTAGAATAGTGTAGATAAGCGCACCATCTCCAGGCGCGTTCATCTACACTTGTGTACATTTAAAGGACTCAATTAATGAATACCAGTGTACCATCATAAGCACAAGAAGCCTTGACGCTCACAACCAATCAGAAGAGAGGGGTCACGTGATAGAGTTTTTTTCTCTCTCTATGAGGCTCCCTTCGTACGACGTAAGGTGATCTTTCCGCAAACAACAGTCGCATTCCACATTCCGTTCACGCGTCGCGTCATGCTTATTCGGCGTCGCGGCGCCGCCGAATAATCTACAACGCGGATCTACGACACAATCGTGAATAACTCCACTCGTAGACGTCGTAGCGACTTGAAACAAGGATCATTGGAAAGGGAAAATTGCCGCGCCTCCGATGGACGTAAAATAATCCTGCCGTGGAATAAGGGTCGAACGACGCAATTGTGTAAGTACGAAAAGCATTGGTTTTTGTGTTCGCATTTAAATGGAAATTAATTATTGATTCGTATTAAAAACCTCGGCTTGCAATACGCTTCGTCAATTTAATGCTTTTTATCGAATATAAAGTGCAGTTTGGAAGAAAAACGAAATGATAATAATAAAAACTTTCTATCTAGCAGCGAATATTTTATGCTATCGTGTATCGTCAAAATTCAAACAGCTAATAAATTTGACTTTCGTATTAACGACATCAACTGTATATTTTAATAAGATATCTTGGTCGCCATTTACTATGTTCGCAGTTTTACTATGTTATATTTTAACTCTTGCTTTAATCTTCTTTTTGTGTGTGTAATTAAGAAAATGTTTCCATAATCTCGATCGTATCTCACGTCGAAATCACGAAAGTCTGACGAGTAGCCACCGCTTTTCACATTTAGCTTTTCTCTCGCTACTCTGTCTCGTGAGCGATCTGCATCGCGACGAGAATAACGGAGGTATGTTCGTCAGGATCATTCCGTCGCTCGGTCACACGGTGAACGAAAGAACAGGCCGCCGGCGAAAATTATGTCGCCGATTATCCGCGAGCGGTCCTCCGAGCCCGCCGTAATCCTTTCAACGCTGAAAATGTTCCCTACCATTCTTATTCCGGCCGTTCTGCTCCTTCCTTTCCTCCTCCTCTTCCTCCTCTTCTTCTTCTGCTTCGTCTCCCTCGTCTTCTTATTCTTCCACAACTTTTCCTACCATCGTCCAACCGACACGACGCCGCGAACGAAAGAAGGGGACCTCCTTAATAGAGCTTTTCTTTTTTCCTTGCACCCTCCCGCCTTCTCCATTCATCTTCAAATCCCCCTTTCCTCTACCACCGCCGTCGCCGCCACCACCGCCGCCCCATTGCCTCGCGGCTTAACAGTTCGTTCTGCTTTTGTTTCTTCCGCTTTATGTGTACGCCGAGCTTCTGAAAAATTTCACGCTGACTTTCATGCTCGAAAGAAACTTGCGACACGAAACTTTTTTTTTTTAAGGGAACTCTGCGGGGCTTATTGGGATCGCCGTTGAGGAATTTCCCGCGGATACTTTATTACTACGAAATAATTAACGCGCGGCTCGCCCGCCAATTTTTCTTTCGCTCCGCGCGTTGTTAAAGAAAAAAAAAAAAAAAGAAAATAAGAAGAAAATACACGAGATTCAATATACAACGTGCGTTTGTTGTATTTATAAATTCACATCGTTACACAGCCTCCCGTTATTTGGTTATTTATTTTCGGTCGTTCGGTTCGTTTAAACGCGCTGGAAAAAATATTTCTCCGCGATAAATTCCTTATTCGCCGCGGAATTACGTCGCGAAATTGACACGATGCATGCCGGGCTGAATTTAGCCAGGGGCGAAATTTAATAGTCGAAATGCATCCAATTTAATTCAATTTCAGCTAGCGGTGGGTAGTAGCGCAGACAACGGCGTGTCGGTAGTAAAAATATCGTTTCCAGTATAGCCAATTACACCGCAATTTTGCATCCGTCCGTGCGTTTATGAGCCCCGCGGAAAAAAATGGGCCGCTCGGAAAGTTGTTCGCTAATAAACGCGATCGCATTGCAAACTCGACGCGCATTGCAACCCCGCGAACCTGTTGGATACAGGCAAGTAGAATCGATGTCACAAACGTGGTCTATTAGATTCGCAAATAGCCCTACGACATGCAATGGGAACGACGCGTTCCTTCGCGTCGCAGTCGTCTTCTTTTCACCCCGGCGCACAGAAGGACCAAATGAAATTTAACGGAGAAAACTATGGTTGCTATATCCACATGTTCTATGGTTAGAGAGAAAAACATTATGTGATTTCAAGGGAAATAAATATGGCATCAAAAGTTGCTTTTACTGCATGCTGACACTAAAAAAAAAAATCTAAAAATTAACAAATATTTATTAGGTGGATATCATTAACATATTTACTTAAATCAAAATTCTCTTCATTTAAACAAAATATTGTTTACTCGGTTTAAATGAAGAGAATTTTGATTTAAGTAAATATGTTAATAGTACTTATTTAACAAATATTTGTTAATTTTTAATTTTTTTTCTCAACGCATTTATACAGTTGCCACAGCCATATAGCTTTTATGATATATAATATTCAGTTAGTACATCCTCACATACAGTTGCCTCAACCAAAGGAATACTGCTGTCCCTCTGTTGTGGTTTGCAGAACAAATACTATGGTTGACAGAACAAATACTATGGTTGACAGAACTGTAGAGTTTGTTTGCATCATACAGCACTGAAGTACTATTCAAACACATATATAGGCAGTATAAGAAAGTTGATATACTACTTTCAGAGTACTATGTGTATTACATTCATCTTGTGTGCATAAGCGAGAAATAACAATTATATTTTGTTATAGCAATTATTTAAGCATTATTTAAGCAAATAATATCCTTAGTATTTTCTCCGTGTATGCTTAAAAGACTACAGTTAAACCGATTTCGATGTTTTTTTTTAACGAAAACTAATGAAATTTGGAACAAGGTTATCGAGCTAGATTTTTATCCTTTGTTTCCCTTCTAGGTCAGACACAAAAAAGTTAGATTTAGAAATTTTTTTTAATCGAACATTTCCGATAGATGCAAAAATTTTAAACTTGTTACTTCAAGAACAATAACTAAGGAAAAAATTGATAAATTAATAACATAATATAATAATTTAGTCTTAATTCAGTAGTTTTTGTTTTTTTTTTTTACTAAAATTAGATATTATAAATAATCTCTTTATTAAGTTGAGATTTAATGATCTATGCTGTGTAACTTTTTTTAAGTCTATAATCAAGGTTTGAATATTTAATGTCAATGTATCTGTGCTTGCTGTTAAAATTAAATGAGACATAAAATGAGATACCCGCTGTTTACTTGCAAAAAATTTCTTTATCTAACTTCTTTATGTCTGATTTAAAAGGAGAAAAGACCGAAATTTGACTCAACAAAGTTGTTCTAAATTCTATTATCCTCCATCTAAGAAAAAAAGATTCCAAATCAGTTGAAACGTCAAAGCTGTACCTGTAGTCTTTGCTGAAATTTCATTTGACCCCACTGTGTGCGTTGCCGCGGAACTATTGTCCCAGCGAAGTGAAAGAGCCGCCACACTCCCGAGTCGAAATTTAAGCTGTGCTTTCAACCTGAACCTTCTAACATCTGTATATTCTGAAGGATCAGTGTATGTTTGATATACATGGAAACTGAAATCCCACTTAGCGTCTCTAAATGGCAGGAAGCACATAAAATACAACTTGTAAGTTCCAAAGAGAACCTCTCGGCAAAACTAGCAAGCCAAATTGAAATAAAAATAGTCGATATAAGTTTCAAAGTATCAAAGTAGGCATTAAATGAAATATTGAGGTCAAAATTTCGTCTCGAGACTGTCCACCCGCGTACCAGAGTTTCTCCGGCGCGGCTAACAAGGTGCCAGACAATGGATGTTAAAATATTTAGATGCACCGCGCGCGTCTCTCTCCAGAATAAAAGCACGACGCCGATGCCAGGTGTGCTGGTTTAAATTCGAGCCGCTCCCTTCTCCCCCGGGAATGTTCCAACTTCGAGGAGGTGTCTCTTTTAATTGGACCTTCGAAAAATAACTCTCCTCTTGTAACATTATTAATTTCGGCCTTTCGAGCGGCGCTCGAGAGTGTCTGCTTACTTGGCAATTGCGGGCGGAATAAATTGCGGGCAACAATCGTACACGTCGCTCAGATATCAGATAATAATCTCAATTGCAATTAGATTGCGCAATTGTGCTCGAGGTTTTAAATCCACCGCTAATTTGCCAAACTGCACCTTAAGATACACGAACCGTAAAACCCTCCGAGCCCGACCATGTTTCAGCCTGTCGCCTTAAATTAGGATTCCGATAATTAAAGCCCGCTCAGACGAATACTGTCGGCGCGAAGGCACTCTGACTCTCTTTCTTGAATACCTCTCTTCGTACCGGTTGTCGAATCGCTTCGTTGTTCCCCCGATCCAGAATCCGATACAGATGTACAAAAATTTGCAGCTACTTTATCAGTCGTTCTGTAGAGGTTGCATCCTTATAAGTTGTGTATGTAACATTTACATTTAATGACATATGGAATGAACATATAAATGCAAAAGAAATACAGAAAAGAATGATCAAAATTGTGCTCAGAGCACAATAATTATATCTAAAATGTAATATGAAGACCTGAGCACCTTTTATTAAATTCGTCATTGCATCTAAAATCCACACGGAGAGGATATATTATAATTTTTTTTATAGAATTTTTTTTAATTTTGCTACATTCGTAATAATGCAGGAATAGACTGTTAGTAAAGCCTATTTTGCACTAAAAAAAAAAAAACAGCTAATCTAACTAAAATTATACTTATTTTTAATTTTAACCATATGTTTTATAATAAAATAGTACAAAATGTTATAGCAATTATAAAATCGATTACAAAATGATAGCAATTTTTACTACAAAATCCTCTCTATGCAAAAATTCACATTATTGTATAATGTAAATGTAATGATTATTTCAGTGCAATATATATATTTATATATATATATATATATATATATATATATATTATTTATGAGATAAATAAATAAATATATATATATATGTATATACATATATATATTTATTTATTTATTTATCTCATAAATGTAACAAAAAACATTATAAAGTTTCCATTATCGATTGTCTCAAGTAAAAATCTATTTAAAGCGTCAGTATTCTCTGCGTTTAAATTCTTTTTCAGCTAAATAAGTTTTCATAATTAGCACGACATGAAACAATCGATGATAGGTATTTTACAATTTTTTAAATTTTATTTATTCATGAAGTAAATATATTATGTTAAATTGACCATGAAATTCACATCATACAGTAAAACAAAAGTTTTGTTTTAAAATTAAAAGTTATGCTCCAATATTCATATTACATTTTACATAACATACTGTTTGAAACAAATTTTTATAATTCCTTTCGCATTTCTTTCGTAATTTCACTGTATTGTTCTGTATAATAAGCGCCACATGAACCAATTATAAGGGACGTAACTCTTTACAGACCGACTGGTATAAAGTCGTTGCCAAATTTACATACACTTATCTATCTGGTCTCTTTCCACCCTGTTCGCGTTTATCTAGTGAATGAATCGTATCGTGTGGAAAAAAACGCTTAGATATAAGGATATACCGAGTACGATAATGCAAGAGCACCGTCGTGCTCTCTCAAAGGCTCGATTAAAATCGACCAACTTTCCTGTCTCGCTTATGGGGAGATGGTTTCGGTTATTCTGTCGGAGCCTCGGCAAAAAACGAAAAGTGCCTCGATATAATCTGTCAAGTGCTATTACGCCAAGCATGGATACGTTACATTTTTAACTCTCCCGTTCGACCGTTTTGACGTAATATCGATATTGGTTATCGTGCCCGCCGATACACACAGACAGCCCGAACAAAATTCATTTAAACGCTCCGCCGGCGCACTCGTGTGAATGCAACACGACGCGCGATCGCGATTAAGCCTCTGACGCACTATCAATTTTTGCTTTATCCGTACGATAATATAATTTAGAGCGACAACTGAATTTTTCCGTTGTTTGCGCCGCGTAATCCGATCGGTAGAGAAATGTAAAGAGGGGGAGGGGAGGAATGAAGAGGCACAAACGCTCCCTGTAACTCTCTGTGGATCGCTCTGTGAACGTGAAGCTTCAATAAAACTTTACTGGGTCAAAACGCGATAGTCTTTTTAATCGTCCCCATCGTGTCTGGATATACATATCAACTGTTATGACAGTCGATTAGTCGGCTAATCTGCTATTTTGACAGCTTGACATATCGTATCATATCACATATATTATATTACATCATATCGTATCATATTATAGTAGGCACAATAAGAATAATTGAAAGGGCTAATGGAAAATTTAGAAAATTTAGATTGAAGCTTAATGAAGCTTAATTGACCGCGATATAAAGCAACGTATTTCTCCTTCGATGTATTTTGGAATGGACAGAAGTCGTGAGGACGAATTCACGATTTTCAGTAGTTCTGAAACTTGTCAGATTGACAAGTGTCACGATTATACGACACCCCTTTTCTCCACAAATCAACTAGTTATAGTTTCCTAACAATTCTTCTCTCGAGTTAAATTCGTCGTGAAGAAACTCGCATCACTCTCGTGTCATTTTCCGACGTGTTTACCCGGACAGACAGATGTACGTGAATTTGTCAGCAACTTTAGTAGTCGATTTATAAAGGTTGCATGCCTTATGAGTGGTTCATGTGACACTCATATTTATCACAATGACGCTGTAGAATTAAGGAGGAAATACGAGGAGAATGATCGAAATTTGCTCGAAACGATATTTCATGTAAAATGAAAACCTGAGACTAACTTTGAGTAAATGCTTGTCGCATCGATATAACGCAGAATTCACATCATTTGATGATATAAATTTGATGATGCAAATTAAATTAATGATTAATTCAATACATATTATATTAATACATGTATATTTATATAACTGTATATTTGCCTCGTAAATATAATTAAGAAGATTATACAGTTTCCATCATCGATTGTCTCACGTCGTGATAATCACATGAAAATCTATTTGACTGTCCAGATAGACAGATGTAGGTAAATTTGTCAGTAACTTTACTAGTCGATTGATAAAGTTTGCATTTCTTATCGGTGGTTCATGCAACATTCATATTTAGTTAGATAGACTTTCATGATTATTACAACGTGAAACAATCTATAATGAAAACTTTATAATCCTTTTGATTACATTTATGAATATAGTGTATAACTGTGTATTAAGTTAATTATTAAACTTACATCGTAGAATAATGTAAAGTATTTTTGTATGTAAAGTAAGTTTTGTATGTAATGTAAAGTTTTATTGTATTAATACAACAACAAATCTGCTGAAAGTTATGCTCAGATTTTTATATTACATGTAACATGACATTGTTTCAGACAAATTTTGATTATTTATTTTATTTCTTCCTTGTACTTCTATTTCGTTATTTCACGTGATAAATATGAACGCAATCCGATCAGCCAAACGGGACTCAACGTTGCTAAATTTCGTGATTTAATGTACTTAAAGTTTTTGCAAAGTTCGCGTACATGTCTATCGGGTTATTACATAGAATGATGAATTGCTAAAATATAAACACAAAAGAAATATGAAGAGAAATGATTCAAATTTGTTCAGAATAATGCCATGTACATTATAATATTATAAATCCCTGAATAACTTCGAGCAAATTTCTCGCTGCACCGACATAACGCAAGGCTCACATCATTGTATAATGTAAATTTAATGATTAATTCAATATATATACTAATAATTCAGTATATATACTAATAATATATTAGTATATCAATATATATACTAATATTCATTTTAAATATTCAGTATATTCGCCTCATAAATATAATTAAATATTATGACATAATTATATATAAATTATATATATATATATATATAATATATAAATAATGTATAAATTATATATAATATATAATTAAGTAATATAATATTATAAAAAAAATCGTACTCATCACTTCTCGATCGCCTCACGTTGTGATAATCACGAATATCTGTCTAATTGTCTAAGACGCTCAAGAATAGGAGGCTTTCGCGCGTCGTCCTTTCGCATGTAACACCTCACTTCTGTCGAGTTCAGCTACTTTTTGCGCAAGTGGCCTCCAGCGTTAGCTGACCGAAATAGCGCTCGAGTAGCGTTGTTGCTCCACGGGCAATAAATGGTACATCAGCCGTGCGCCAGTACAACAGATAACAAGCTCCATTGCAGGGGAACGGAGTCAGATTCTCCGCCGCAATGCACCTTCACCCGCGCATATACAGCTGCATACACAAGCGCGCGCTCTCACGCGTGTGTGCGTGCTCATGTGAGCGAGCGAGTGCGCGCGCGCGTTGCCTCTCCGTATACACAGACAGATAAACGGTTCGCGAAGCCGACCACGCCGACAGAACTGGAATCTAGAATGTCCAGGGGTGTATTGTTGATTGTGGGCAACGATCGGAAATGAACCGATCATCCGGTGCACGGCGAGGCCGTCGTTTGGCCGTGACGTACCGTGCCGTCGATAGAAATCCACCCCCTCGTTGTCTTCCCCTCTCCGCCATTGCCGCTCTGCGCGGCTCTTCGATTCGCTTTTCGCGTTCTCTTTCACCCTCATCCCTCTCTCTCTCTCTCTCTCTCACTCTCCCTCTCTCTTTCTCTTTCTCTTTCTCCTCTCTGACTTTCTACCGCCCGTCTCTTTTGTCTCGTGGGACGCAACAAGAGCCGCTGAGCGGATTATATACTTGGAGAGGCGCAAGGGTACGCCAATAATAATACACCATCGCGATACATCGGAGGAAATCCCGAGCGCGGCCGACGCATTAAAATCGCCCCAAGTTAGGGGGAAAATCGATATATTCTCACTTAATATCGATAGGCGGCCCAGCGTGGCCGTCTGCGCCGGAAAAAGCGGAAAACCTCGGCGGATTTTCGGGTGGAACGTACGGCGAGAACGGAACTGACCGGCGGTGTGCCGTTAAACGCGTCCACAGTCGTGTTTACGGACGCGTTTAACCGACCTCGCGAATAAACAGTAGCACTCAGTAATGAACCTGACATTCGGCGAATCGCGCGCTCGCAAAAAACAAATAAAGCGAAAAAAATAAAATGCGGCGTCAATTCGTCCGATGTGATTGTAATTCTCACGTTTGTTTAACCTTTTGAATGCGAAGCGAATTTAGAGCTGACTTAAAGACAGAATATTTTGAATATAAAGATACTTGATAAAATAACACGAATATTCAGGGTTTTCGGTAACTAATGGAAGAGCCGCGGTGTATAGGTAAATTAGATCAAACGAGACAAAAAACTCCTCTACCATTTCGCGAACAACCATGTAAAATTTTGAGTTATTAATTAAAGAAGATTTGTGAATGTGATCAGGCGCCATACAGTAGATGGCAACGTTTATCGCTGTATACTTGTATATTAGGTCAAATTGAACAAAAAAGTCCTCCATCATTTTTCAAACGACTACGTAGAAGTTTAGTTATTAATTAAAGAAGATTAGTGCATTATTGTGCACAACTATACACCAATCTTCTTTAATTAATAACTCAACATGTACGTAGTCATTTGAAAAATTATAAAGGATTTTTTTGTTCAGTTTGACCTAATCTACCTATACACTGCAGTTCTGTGAGTTACCAGTCACTCTGTATAAGGGTGGTGAAAAATGTTGCCTTGACTAGGAGGTTTTATCACGCTTTCAAACATTATTCTCTCGATAGTTTAAAATTATGCGACTGGCTATTTTATTGTTATTAATTAATACTACCTACTTTCCGTGGGAACGAGCGTACAAGACATGTTCATGACTGAAAATAACAAGGTGGTCTTTCAATGAGACGAATTCGCGCTCGACACATTCTCTGCGAAATCAGCAGCGCGAATTTCATCGCGCGAGAGTATTTCTGAAATTTATTACCGGCCGTCTCGTTGACACAGTAATTACTGGCGCGCCTGATCGGCCGCACAGTAAGAAGCGTAATCTTCCGGCGGAGTGTAACCGCGAGACAATACAGGTTAATGAAGCGATCATGCAGAACACTGGCGGCCCATTCCATTCGAGACCCGCCTCTATCTTGCCCGGAGAGAAACCTCTCTCTCGCGTCCGGGTTTCTCTCCACTTATCTGTCCGCTTCATTCATCTCGTGGGACCGAGTGCAGCCTGAAACCGTCGACCTTCCATTACACCCCCACGAGCATAATCTTAATCTATTCACCGATAAATACAACTTTGAGGAATACTCCGCGGCGGAGTTCGAGAGCGAGCCAGGGGGCGTTCGCTTACGCGTCCGTACGCTTTTAACCTTCGTTAATTTATCACGACTGCGACGTTACCCGTTACCACTCGCACGTCGAAACGTAACGGCGCCGTTCGGCCTGAAATATTGGACGTTCCTCGACGGCGGAAGAAGCGTCCGCTCTTCGCTGTCATGGCCGTCGCGCACCACAAAGTGCGCGCGGCCTCGGCTATTCTTATCACTCGCGCCGGCCATTCGTACGTCCGTCAGCTTCCATTTGCCAAGTATCTTGGCGCGATTTGCAACGGAGTAACGCGATATCGGGAGAAAGCACGCGATACCCACCGCGAATTATCTACACTCTCAAGCATGTATCGCCGGAAATTGGCGGTACACGTTGAAATGAAAACTCTACATAATTACAAAAGACGTAAGCACCGTCAAAAATAGAGGAGAAGATAGTACGGTCAAATTAAGAAATTATCATCGTCAGAAGAACTTACACGGTGCAAATGTACTACACTGAAAAAAGAATGATATTTGTAACTATAATCATATTATAAAGAAGTAATTACTATAAATTACTATAATAATTTTTATAATAAAGACAACCATTTTCTTATCAATTGCACAATAATTTTAGTGATAATAGTGTTATATGCATGTTTATTACTGCTATTTTTGTGTTGGAACAACCAAAAATATGGTTGGAGTCAAATTGGGTCTAAACCATATTTTTTAGTTGTTCCAACACGAAAATAATAGTAGTAACATGCATATAAGACTATTATTGCTAAAATTATTGTGCAATTGACCAGAAAATGGTTGTCTATAAATTACTATAATTACTATAAATTATAGTAATTATTTCTCTATATGTGATTATAATTACAAATACTAAATATTTTTTCTCAATGTAGATAATCGGAGGTACACTTGTATCGTGTCAATACAAAATCAACAATATCAACAATTCATATCACATTCGGTCTTCCTGACCGAAAATATTGCAAAGTAACGTGATTTTTAACATTTTTATTGAAGGAAATAATATATAAATATATACATGCATGCATTACTTGTTTTCTTTATTTTACTCAAAGAGGCATGTCTCGTTGATGGCTACAAAATAAATTTAAAATAAACGATTCTGCAGCAGCAGTACTATTTTAATTTGCAAATATATCACCCTCGTACATCCGCACTGTTTTCCAGCACGCACCGCGTTTTCCTTTTCAAATATTAGTATTTATTAAATTCATATTGAGCATAAATAAAACCAGCGTCGTTTCTAACCAATATAATCACTGTTACTGTCGACTGTGATCTGCTCAAAGTCATAAAACAAATGCTGATCTGCTACTGCGTTGGCGGTACATTTGTAATACCGAATACTTACATACAGGGTATCCCAGATTCGTTTCCGTAACATTCGTGTCATTTCCATTTAGAGATTAGTACCTCGAATTTGGAGGTACTTCGCTATACATGATTAAGAGTGTAGCGTCGGCAAATATTTTCGGAGCACAAACGCGCGATCCGCCGTACAAAGGGATACCCGACCCCGACGACCTCACGGTCGTGTCGGGATCAAAAGCTCGCGATCACTCGGCCGAATCCAATTGCGCCTTTTTATCCCGACGATAAGATATCCGGCTAATAAAGTGATGTATCGGGGGAAAAGGACATTCTATTTCTTTCGCCGACTTCCATTCTACCACTCTCTCTTTTTCTCTCTCTCTCTTTCTCTCTGCCTCTTTCTTTCTCTCTAGTTCATGATAACGTTCGAACGGCCATGAGACGAAATGGAGAGAGAGAGAGAGAGAGAGAGAGGGGGGGGGGAGGAAATAATTCGCCCGAGGCGAGGCTGGATAAAGAAAGTTCGATTGGAGGAGCAACCTCCAGTTCTCTCGTCGTCGTCGTCGTCGCCGGCCGGCTGGCTACGGGAGAAAATAATAAACAAAAGTTTGCGCGAAACTTTGGTTTTAAAATGATATTAGCCAGCGGGTATCGGATGCGAGCCGTTGCGGGGACGCGGAGTTTCGATGTACGGGCACAAAGTAATGATAAACTTTCGAACAAGCCCCTTTTCGCCGCTCGCCCGCGAGTCCTGCCCGGCCTTTCCTAGTGCTACCCTTTCCGCGTCTGTTCTCTTACTCTCCCCTCCGCGTTCGCGCCCTTCCTTCGTGCTCTCGCGATTTCTCGCAGTCTTTCGTGATTTTATTTGTTCTTTTTCTTCTTTCTTCTCCCCCTTTTTCTCCTCCTCCTCTTTTTCCTTCACCCTTCCTTCCTTCGTCCTTTAGATGTTCTCCTACAGCGCGGGGCTCACCGCAACAAGTTTTATTATGTATTCGCGCGAATTCGGAAAGCTCTAAACGAGGCACGCGGGGGTGAGGGTATTATCTTCCTACTGATAAAACAGTTTGTTGGGAGTTTGAATTGCCGATAATCGCTCGAGTTGCTCGGAGTGTTACTCGCCGCACTTCCTGTTTCTCTCTCTAGAGATAGAGAGATAGATAGATGGAGAAAGAGAGAGAGACTCCATCTTGTTTCACTCGTTTTCTTGTTACCTACTTCGTCCTTTGTTCTTTTCCGCAATGGCAGGTTACTTCTTCTTTTTCGATAAAATGCGGAAACTCTGAAAAATCTCCTTTTATTTATTTCTCCTGTTTAAATCGACTGTATTGTCTGCGTAAGTAGAAGAAGCCCTCGTTGTCCTGTCCTCGTCGTTCAGAAAGAGAAAGAGAGAGAGAGAGCGTTTTTTCAATTTCCCTGAACGCTTTTATCTCGCGGCAGTAACGGAAAAAAAATCTGCTCTAATACGGGAAAGTATCGGAATAACAGCGAAGAAACTTATAATCAGTCGATAACTTCGGCGCGAGACAGCAACGGCGGGGTATGTATGGAAAACGAATTTTCAAACTTCGCGTGTGATTGCACAAAGCAACGATGAACTTTCGAGAGCACGCATTTCGACGTCAGCCATCTCCGCAAAATCCCTCCGCCCTCGTCTAACATTCATTCTCCTCGTTTCTTTGTTTCTCGCTCGCGATGACGTAACGAGGTTTCGCACAACTTACGGCTAATCGGTGTTTCCGCCGGCAGGCGCGTCGCGAAACTTCGCTGCGAGCAGCGCAAAATGAGAAACACCGTAAACACTAATTAAAATAATCTGCTTCGTTTTTAGTTAACGAAGAGATATTGCTTTCCCTTTCTCCCCCTTCCTCCGGATAAATCGAGTTAGCAGAAACAGATAGCGATTTCATGTGCTGTAAAAATTGAATTTCGCTGGAGAGAGAAAAAGAGAAAAAGAAGGAACTCGAAAGTAAGAATGTGCGATTTATGAAATTGTGTATCGCGGTGCGATCTTTTGTATGAATCGCAATGAATGCGATATATTACAATTGTGTATCGCAAATATGACTTTAAATCGCGCGCGATTTTATATCGCTAATGCGATTTTTAATCATAAATGAATCTGAGGCATAATGGAAACCGTAATATTTAAGTAAATATTAAACATATTAAAAATAAATAAATCAACTCTCTCTTCGTACGGCATCAAAATATTCTTTGAAATGTCCACTATAAGAAAACACAAGTTTTACTATGAAAGAATAGTTAAACATGAAAGCATAATAAATTTAAATGATATTTTCTTAAAAAACATCACCCAACCTCATTATGTTTTCTAAGTGGGGCAAAATGGAAGACATATTACAAAACTTGTTTATTTTCGAATCATTAATTTTAAAACGTTTTTAACAGTGATTTATTAAGACATGCAATATATAAAGATGTGTTATTGCACGTTCAATTAATTATAATTATTTATTGACAATATTTTTCTCATAAAACAATAAGACTACCTTTTTTATTGCCGTTTTTGTTGCCTTTTTTTACTAAAATGTTAATGACAATCAATATTGAGTAGCAATTTTCGGTAATCTTCTGAAATATATATAAAAAAATATACAAAAATCATGTATAAAAATAAATAATGCAACTTAACATTTTAAAGCTGTTTTAATGACATAATCCCATTATGCTTCTAAATGCCTTTAATGTCTCTAAAAATAAATTTAGATTAGATAGTACAAAATATCATAGACTGCGCGTTTGCACAGATATTTAACTAAAATGACTTACGATTTCGCGATAAACGAAAAAGTCCGATTGCGTATCGCATTGTGATTCAAGAAAAGAAAATCGCGGTGCTTGCGATACATCGCAAAATCGCATATCCCTACTCGCGAGGAGGAGTTCGCTCTAAATGCGAGGACACGCGCGAGCATTAATGAATTATATTTTGTCGTGTCATTTAAAAAGTCGCGGGCGTCTGTGCTAAAGGAAGCATCTGTTATCTACCACCACTATCACTACCGGCAGTAATAGTAGCAGCAGAGAAAGAAGAGCAAACAGAAGCTACTTTTATGCGAAAAAACAACTAGCCGCGCGTCACAATCGCTTTATCGAATTTATTTATACTTGAGGCGCGCGCAGAGAGCTCCTACCTCTTGAAAATCTCACGAGGTGGTCAGCCCTTATAGGATTATCCTTACTGTATCCATTACCACCCGTGCTGAGGCATCCGAGCGATTCTTCTTGCCGGGTCGCTCCCGCTTTCTCGAAATCCATCGACCACCGCGTAGAGCTCGCCGAATACATTGAATGCTAAGCATTTCGGCGTACATAAGGCACACACAGCGCTACACCGACGTAATACAATGTCGGAATAAATCTTTTCTGGGAATGGCTCGCGTACATATTTTACGATATCGGTTTCTTAAAGGATCCTTACCTACTCGATAAGAAGGGGTAGATTTATCGGAATATATCGTAGACTCGCCATGATTCTCCGGCAATTTCCTCGCGTTTTCAGAGTGTCTAATTTTATTCCGCTGTACACGCGCATTATTCTTTCGTAGCGGTGTGAATACTTTATCACGAACGGTAAAATATTCACACTGCTACGAAAGAATGCATGCACGGAACATTTTTCTCAAACATTCATTATAAACATTCATCAACCAAAGAAGTTCCGTAATAGTCTTGCCCAACTAGAATATATTTATAATATAGTAAAAATGTGTGGAAAGTATGAACAATTGTAGGGAACAAAGAATAAAACGGTAAGCAGAAGTAATTTCTTCCAAGAAACATGGAACTTTTTCAACTTTGATATGCGTATGAAAGAAATTCCCATACTGAATTACGTCTTTCATACACATCATGCATCGCCATAATGTTAGATCGAGAAAAAATTTAGTTAATCTGACAATTAGAATGAAGCAGACGCGTTTTAGTTGTAGAAAACGTTCTGGTTCTTAGAGCCAATTTTGGTTTATAAGAATAAAAAATTCTGTTTTTTCAATCAAAAATCAGTTTCAAATCAAATTTATTTGTGCCATTCCAATTATTTGTTTTTTTTTTTCGAAATGATGACAAGCAATCCAATGCGGTCGACATAGTTACCAAAAGCACAACAGACATTCCTTTTTCTACAATTCTCATTGACATACATAGCATGTCTCATTGACAATAGCACTGTACATTACACAATAGTTACTATCCGCGATAAAAATGTTTCCCATACTGGTATAAAAATAACACAATCCAAGCTGCAGCATCTATGCAGCAGGAAATACATGCGTCAATATTTTTTATTTTTCTAATATCTTCTATATAGTAAATTTTGATGCTATGAGGCTGTAGAATATATCTGATCAAGCTATCTATTTTCTCACTGCTGTCATAAATATATTCTTAGCTTCAGTATAACCCAATCGCGCAATACAGATCTTGTAAATTATGCTATCAGTATCTCAGAAAAAATACCAAATAACAATATTATATCAATATTACAGTTTCCCATTCAACAAAGTGTAACTGTTACATACAACACTGTATTGTTGAGTGAGAAATTGTGACATTAATGTTATGTTACTTTTAATTGGTGTGTTTCCAGAGAAATATCCTCTAATAGTATAATTTTCTAAGTATTTCCTGTAATCCGACGGTACAAAAATTTGCTACACATGCAAGAAAATATTATAAAAGTGAAAACTCGGTATTAGAATAAAAATAGTGTCTACTGTATTTGTTTAAACATGTGCAGTAAGGACGAGCGAGCACGAAAGTGCAGATAGCGATAGATTAAAATTAATACGTGAATTAAATGAAACAATTATACGGGAGTATAGTCAAGCCTCTTATTACCATCGCCACGAGTTTCATATTTTATCGCTGTCGTTTACGCTAACGAGGTGTTTCTGCGACGGCCGACTGTTCCAGCCGAAATTCCGTCAGACTTTCAATCATTAGTCGTGCGTATTCGTCGGACGAATGTCGCCGACGTCGACAATATGTAATGAGTAATGTTCCTGGCACTTTGCTAATTGCATTGTACGGGTCGATAGCGAGTTGGCCTCGCGTCTCGCGCGTACTCCTCCTCCTCCTCGTCGTCGTCGTCGTCGTCGTCGTCGTCGTTTCGCTCTCCAAGAACCGACACCGTCGCCGACTGCACTCGCTGCTGCCTGCCGCCGCGGCGCCCTTACAACGGCGTAAACGCTATTTTCATTTAGTGAAAATATGTGATACGCGCGCCATTTTTCGCAGCGTCATGCGTATATTCGGGCGAGCGCGCCGCGCTGGGGCTTTTGCGTCGCGGATTTGCATATGTAAATTCATGAATGCAAGATGGATTACGGGCGATTGAGCTGGACGACAATGAAGTTGATTGAAAAAATTAAACGGCCATGGCGCGGGGGCTTGCTTGTGCGCGCGTCCCACAGGACGCAGTTTCTATTTCGGCGCACAAACACCGTGTAACACCGAATGAACTTTCGTAATTGTTTCGCTAATTGGACCGCACCGATATATAACGAATTGATCTCGTCGGATTGTGGCAGCGATATTGTTCCATTCGCGGCCTGTATAAGCCAGCCAACCATGGGTCCGACTGCAGTATCACCCTGTAGTTTAAATGGGACGTTATTTCTTTGTAAACCGACTCTCGTGTGCGCTCTCCTGTGAGCGCGTGATTGTGTCGTCTTTCGAGAAATTTCTATAGAATCTTAGTTCATAGAAGCTATCTTCTAGTCTTCTCCCCCCCTCTTTCTCTCTCTCTCTCTCTCTCGTAGCACCGACATTACGCCAGTAAGGACTTTATCGAGGAAGTTTCCCGAACAATAAGCTGAGTAGTATTAGTGGTTATACCATTCCTGATTCGAATTAAAGGAATTGAAAATTCCCTTAAAATTTGAAGAATTGAATATCTTCAAAAATTAAAAGTTTAATCATTAAATAGCCATAGTTTCTCTCTCATTATGTTTCATCGGACTAATATGGAATCTCTAAATTTCTTGGAGTGAGATTTTACTCTAAAAGCAATGTGACAGTCGAATCACTCGAATTCGAATTATTTTTCACCCCTATAACGTGAATTCTCCACTCTGAATCATCGAATGAATATTTTCACTTGAAGAGTGCGCCGAAGAAGATCTCTCTGCTGCAACTGATCACGGTTTGCTGAAAATATATTTGTTACTGTAACTAAACATTTGCTGCAGCGATCATAATTTTTTGTTACCACATAGGTTTCATAATTAAACATATAGCAGTTATACATTTAAATATCCATATGTTACAACGTGGTTGGTTACCACACACAGATTCTTGCCGCCACAGTTAATCCTTTTCCTCTGTGTGATTGTAAATATACTCCTTACATCATCACAAGAATATATTTACACTAATCGATTGATGTATCGTATCGCATCGAATCAGAATTCATTCTAATCTCGAGTGAAGCATTCACTTCTGTGCTTTCCCGTGGCAATACTACCACTATTGCCTCGAATGAAAACACTTTTCACTCGTTCCGAGTGCGATTTCACTATAAGAAATTTGGAGAAAACGCTCGAGGCGCGATTGTTGATGTCTGAAATAGACAGAATTTTCGCTATTGCGTTTGTGACGTTATCGTTATCCTGTCATTGCTCTTCTGAATGTGTACAAACGGCTTACCGGACAAGAGAAACGATTATTACATACGAAATTACCATAATGACGACGCTATCTAATTAATTACACTGTTAAATTACTATTGTCCAATTAGTTACACAGGATTACTAGCATCGATTTATTAATAAGCGACGAAGGGCGAAGGGAATGCTGTCTGTTAAACGAGAGCGGCTCGTATTAACGCGCGCATACGAACGGCAAGTTCCTCGATTCCCGTAATTAATATGCTGAAAGGCCGCGAGACTACGCCTGCGAAATTCCGCCGACGTCGAAAATTGCGACATGATTTTCGAAGCATCGACAGTAAAGTGAATGGCATGTAAAGGCACTGCGTACTCAAGGGCACTACTAATTAGGAAACTTGAGTGATTAAACGCGGCTACGTCGAAGACTGTCTCTTGGGGGTATCCCCAGCGCGATCCGCTTCTCGCTCGATCTAGCCTATCGCGAACTCGTCTCGGATTCGAGCGCGATCCGTTCGCTTATAATTTTGAGTTACGATGCTCCGTGACGTCGCCGCGGCCGCGCGGCTACGTGACTGTGAAATTACCCGTCATGAATCATCCCGCGGCGCTGCCGCAATTCGCTAACTGCGTTCGGCCGTCGATTAGAATTATTCTGATCGATCTGTGTAGCGCGAGCCTCGCATCCATTACCGAAGAGGTGGCCTCGTCATGCCCCGGTTCCGTTAGCGCCGCGCGAACGTTATCTACCAACTTTCCAATTTCCTCCCTCCGACGTACGATTGTTACAGATGCTTTTACAAGTTGGCATGTATATACGTACGTGTGTAGCGTGTCACCTAAGATTTTCACCCAATATTTACGCAGCGCTATTCCTTATGAAAAACTGAATCAACAAATTCCGAGACGTTCTGTCGTTTTCTATACACGGAGAAAATATTATAGTAAAAATTATAACAAAATTTTTGTAATCACATGAACTATACAAGAAATTATGGCTAAAAAGAATATATTCTGCTTATTTATAATTTAAAATATTAAATTCTTAATTTGAAAAATTAATTTAATTTTAAAAAATTTAATAAAAATTATATATATATATATATATATATATATATATATATGTTATATTTATTATATATTATATTTATTATATATTATATTTATTATATATTATATTTATTATATATATATATATATTATATACATTTTTTTTTAATATTACATACATATATTGTGTGGGTTTCCTACTACAAAATTATTACAATTATTTAAAGATTTTTACATTATATATTCAGTAAATTATAAAATTCATTCTCTCTCTCTCTCTCTCTCTCTCTTTCTCTTGTTCTATATAATTATATAATTTATATTATACAATTTCAGCTATATAATTTTTGTATTTTTGTACAGATTATTTTTAATTTAGACACAGCTTATATATGTAAGTTACTACAATTATTTAGTTACTATATTTATTTATTTATTATATACTTACTATAATTTACCTACACAATTTCAATATTACATCCAATTTTACGAAAGACATTGCGAGAAGAAATATAACTTTAACGTAATTTTTATTACAATATTTCCCCCATGCGTACTGATGTCTCAGCATTCTCGCTGAGGAGAGCCGAAATCGTAAATTACACAGGATTAACGCTACATAAATATTGATCGCAACTCTGGGAATAGACTAAAGGAAGGGTTAACCTCGAACGACGAGTACTCGCAGAAAAAAGTCTTATCGTAAAGTCGCGATGAGATTCCACGGCGATTTAATTACTAGGAATTTAAATCGCGCCGCGTCGCGGATAGACCTCAGGATTTGTAGTAACTTGAGGCGCAGTTAAGCGGCGCTAGCCTCTCGGTAGCAATATAAGTTAAAGCCACTTTTAATATTAAAAGGTCCATAAAATGATTATGAAACTGGCTCCGGCTAGGTCGCCGATTTTACGCTCCCTGCCCCGTCGCCGCCGCCGTCGCGGATCAGTTTCGCGATCCGTTTCGCGACTACGACAATCTAAAATTCAAAACGTCCCTAACTCGCGACGCGAAAGCCCGTCTACGTTCTCTCGAGTGGGGCGCTCCGCAATCTCGTCGGGGCGATCGATAGCCCCCTGGCTAAGAGACCTTGGCTAGATTTTTCACTCCCCTGCCCCTCTCCTCACTCCCTGTCCCCTGTTAGTGGTGCTACGTCTCGGCGTAACTTAAATCGCGACACCCGAAATTTCTCTGCCGTGCAAGCCGCGCTGCCTCGGAACTCACCATCGATCAGCCTCTCACTCCCTCCTGTTCTCCCTCGACCCTCGCGTATACGGGCACGCGAGCGATCATGTCGTCGGCACATAACGGGGTGGAATTGAATTCCTGAGAAGTGCGGGCGGGGGCGATGGTGGTATCGCGACGTCCTCGCGCGCCTGTTCTCGCGGCGCGCGAACAAGTCTCTCCTCGTGCCGCGCGTCGCGATTCTCGAATAATATATCACAAGGCTGCTGGCCTCTCCCCTCCCCCCCTCTATCTTCTCATCCACCTTCCCTTCCTATATATCCCTCTCTGACTCCTGTATCGATTGCGGCCAAAATTGTGAAAGTTTCGCGGGCGCACCAAAACCTACCCGCACCCTCGTTCGTCCGTCTGTCTGTCCGTTCGTTCGTTCGTTCGTTCGTTCATCCCTCTGTATGCACGCGCGTTACTCGAGGCGTACGCGCACCACCACGCACATCCGCAGCCGGTCGATAGTATATTTCGCTGGAGCCCGTTCGTCGCGAGGCGTTCCACTTTTCTACATTTCCCACCAGCACAGCCCTCACCCTCCCCCCTGCCAACCACTCCCCGTTACCACCGAAATTTTCTATGTCGTCTCTTTTTGCCGGCGTTGGCTCGGTTGGTTCTCTCTGGCCGTCCCGCCGCCACCAC
The DNA here is from genome assembly GCF_010583005.1 of Odontomachus brunneus. Classification (NCBI taxonomy): domain Eukaryota; kingdom Metazoa; phylum Arthropoda; class Insecta; order Hymenoptera; family Formicidae; genus Odontomachus; species Odontomachus brunneus. The sequence goes on from NW_022639545.1 coordinate 451,004, forward strand.
CGTCGTCGTCGTCGTCGTCATCGTCGTCGTCATCGTCGTCGTCTCGCGCGTCGCATCGTTCCTTTTTCTCTTGAAGCGCGGTGAACTTTTTCGCGGCGAGCAGACGGAATTGAACCGATAGAAATGCCGGTGCGCGAGATCGATGAGCGTCAGGCTCGCGGTGGACGGGCGCAAAAAGGAAATTAGTAACGTCTCATTCGAGGCGTTTAATTTCGAGGAACTTTCCTCGATTTTCGCGTCTCACCCCTCCCCCCCTTCCCACGCCCCCGTTACCCGTCGCGAGACCGCGTTTTCCCCGTTCTCAGCTTTTGACGGTGCCACGTCGGTTAACCGACCTGTCGGCCTGATATACCGGAGCCGACTTACTGCATCCGTCGGGAGACTTTATCTCCGTCGTACAGAGCATTTGTATCAATCTTGGATAACGCAGATTACTCACGCGTTATTATCATTACTCATTCCCGTGTATTTCTCTGGAAGATCGCGCGAAATCAGGACCCTTGGCAAGTTGTACCCCCTATTTGTTTTACATTGAATTAAATATAAAATTGTAGTCGCTATATCAGTGCAGAAATCTGTCGTTTCTGTATAAAATTTTCCTAAGATATTTGAGTAATAAAAGGGAAATGAAAAGTCCTCGTTGGATGTCTAAAAATAGCCGATGTCCATGTTCATTTCATTCGTAAAAAATTCATCAATCCCTCGAAATCGGATAATTCCGTTTCCTTTCAGATATATTTTCGTGATTATCACAATGTGAGAGAATCGATAATGGAAACCTTATAATTTTTTAATTACATTTATTAGACAAAAATACTGTATTGGATTAATCAATAAATTTACATTATAGATTAATATAAAATTTTTATTATGTCGCTGCGACGAATTTATTGAAAGCGGACTTAAATTTTTTAATTACATTTTACATTGTATATTTTTTGGAGCAAATTTTCATCATGGTTTTAGTATCTGTACATTATGAATAGTGAAATACATAACATAATCAGGATTTGCTCAAAACAAATACATCATGCAGAATGCAATATAAAAATCTAAATGGAACTTTTAGTAAATTTGTTGCTGCGGCAACATAGCCAAAAAATTTATTAGTAAAATTAATGCTTAATTCCATACAGTAAGTTTTTCTCATAAATATGATTAAAATAATTGTCGCGTTTCCATCATTAATTGTTTCACATCGTGATATTTATGAGAGTATATTTATGTAAAAACAAGATAGAGGGAGAAAGAGAGAGAGAATCAATAGTTAGGTTAGACAAATCAATAATTAGGTTAGACAATAAAAAATATTTATTTGGTGGATACTAATGGTATATTTGCTTATACTAATATGAAATATGTTCTAAATAAAAAAAAATTTACATTTCTTTGAAACCTTAGTTAAGAAAACCTTAGTTTTTCACGCGAAAATAATTATTTATTTTATTTAAATAAAAGAACTTAAATCTAAATAAATATGCTGTTAGTACAAATAAATACTTACTCATTTTTTAATATTTTTTTTCTCAGAGTATATAGAAGCCTAGATATTTAAAAGTTACATAAACTTGAATAAATTTTACCCACCATATTTTCATCTACTCATAACTTCCGGAAAAATTTTATCTAACATTTTTATCTGTTCATAACTTCCGGAAAAATGATTTAAATTCAATGCTTTTTCTTTTAACCAATGTAGAAAATATCGAGGAATATAAATCTATCAATGTTTTCATGATTCAATGAAGTTGAAGAAAGTTATGGTGGAAGAACAGAATATATGTTTTTAAGAACGGTCACGTTTGAAAAGTTCATTGGGTTAAAGGCCAAAGTTGGGAGGTTTCATGGAGAGTTAATACTATAAATAAATTATTCGACTTATTAATAGGGGAGGGAAAAAATCGAAAAAGTCGTTTTGAGAGCACGCCGCTGCTTCTGTCATAATGAGCTATCATCGTCGATGGGCCGCCACGTTCGCCGGCGCTAATAAATCTCAATGGCGCGAACGTGACGAGCGAGCTAAGGTGGCCTGCTCTTCCACCCCCTTTTCCTCCTCCTCAAAGCATCGATCTCGTTTGATTGGAAACTCCGCGGGGCCTCACCGTAGCGGCGAATCTTACCTTTTGTCGGTCCATTCGCGCCGGTTAATCGAGAAGAACATTAAGCAACCGGAGCCAGCTCCGCGGACGAGATCGTATCGTCGGTGCGATACCCCGATCGCGTACCTCCTAATTGTTTCGCCTCGGCAGTTAGCTCGCCCGTCCCGGCCGCAATAAGCTCCGGGAATGCGTCGAGAGAGTGGGAGCATTTCGCGCTCACCCTCGTGCTCGCAACGGTATTTCTTTCATAGAGCTAAATAAACTCGTCGCACGTGACAGGACTCCGGCCACAAGTCCGCCTCCGCAAAAAGCTCGCGGAACGAAGAACGAACGGTCTCCTAGACGGACGGACAGGACAGACCAACGCGAACAATATCCGACACTTTGCGATGCGACGTAATTGCGCGACCTTACCCGGCTGGAGTGAGGCGGCCCGCGGGGTGAGCCGAAATGACAGTCCGGCTTTAATTAAAAACCTTAGCGAAAAACGCGCCTTTTTTTACGGAGGAAGCTAACAAAATTCGCAGGACGGAATAATATCACTTAAGAGCAGCGTCGCTTTTGTATATGTAGGAGAGGGGCAAAGGGATAGAGGAGACCCTACATTTTGGAATTTCGAAGTTTCAATTTCTCAAGCAACTAATTGTAGTGATTAATCGTATAAACGTGATAGAGGCAACCTTCTTCTATGTAATTCCCGCTACAATAGTTGTTTGTAATAACCAAAATACGAGCGTGTAGCAACATAGCCATCTTGCCATTGTGTCGAATTAAATGACCCAGTAGCGCAGAGTAAAAAGGTCACGTATAAAATATGTATCCTAGTAGTTCCAGAGTCTCCATGAGAGGTCTCTACAGTCCTCCTGCCGATCCTTAAATATGGGCCAACTTTACCTCGTCCATTCATATGCTCTATTTCAGTCATTTTATAAATGAAAATTGCATTTATTACCAGAAACAATATGTCACACTCGCAAGAAATTTTATTCTAGCAAATAATATATCGCTTAATTTTATTTAGTCACGATCGAGAATATTAATATAAAATTTCGAGTGGCTTAAAAATCTACTGTTACCAAATCAGTTTTTTCTACTTGTTAATTATAACATTATTCCGATTTTAATAAAACCTAGGGAAAAGTATTTATGCCCTAAAAGAATCATTTCACGATTTTGTGCCTCTATTCCTCTCAAAATAAATACTAAAAAAAGCACACGAGCAACGTACTCCTGGGACCATTTAGCTCCGGTCTCCCCTATTACAAATGTATGTGCACGTTCGGATTCCCATGACCGATGATAGGTTGACCGTTGTTCCCCTCCCTCCAGCTCGTTGTTGCACGATGGGAAATTTAGTAAAAGTCGATAGCGCGTAGAGATCCGTAATCGAACGTGTTTCAAAGCTAGGACAATCCAAAGTAGCCGCAATACAGCGGTTGATTCATGATGGGTGGAGCAGGACATCGGTCTACCTGACGCAGATATATCTGCACGGCCTATATTTGCACTCTCGGAATTACGTTTCTGCCCACCGGGCCAGCCTGTGTTTCCGAAATATCATGTGCTTAAATTTACGCGTATACGTATGCTCCGCGTCGCTTCCGGATATTTACGCGTACGTCTGACTCGCGCGCTTCTGTGAAAAGCCATGTGTTTGCAGATTTAATATCGCCAGTTCTGCGCGCGCAGTAAGACCCGACGTGCTTCTAGCTCGTGCGTCACCCACGCACGCATCTACACCGAAAAAAATATTTTTGTTTGAAAAGTATCCTCGTTTTTGACATGTTAACCCTCAAATGACGTTTTGGACATGTTCAGTCTTCAAATCAGATAAGAACATGGCGTCAAGCGACGATAAATCACTAACAATAACATATATTTTATGCAACGAAGAGAAATATATGTTTTTATTGTTAAAAAACAATTTTCATTAATGGAAAACATAAGACATTGGATTGAGGATATGATGGTTTTAAAAATGTCGAAAGAGAGATATCATTACTATTAAAATAATCACATTATACTTCTTATAATACTCAAATAAAATTATAACACACATTGTTGATACTTAAGATTTTAAAATTCTTCTCACAATTATATATCATTGCTTATCAAATTATATATTATTGCTTATAGTATATAAAGCAATAATTGTTTTATGTGTGAAACACAATGACTGTTAATTTAAGTATGTTAGTTTTAAGTGGATAGAGAAATCTAAAGTGTAACACACATTCAGAAATATCACATTCTCAGTTCAATATTTTATACTTTCCATTAATAAAAATTATTCTGGAATAATAAGAACACGGATTTTTCTTCGTTGCACACACATCAAACAAAATATATTTTTGTAACTTATCTTTGTTTAACGCTATGTAATTTCATTTGAAAATTAATATATCAAAAATAAAGATATTTTCTAAAAAATTGGACTTTTATCTGTATATTGAGTTGAGAGCACAGTTATCGCGTGTCGGAGTTAATAATTAAAGCTGATAATTGGGAGATAATATAACTAGTGGAAGATATTTTGCAATTGATGGTCTCTTTTAATTCTGCGACGATTTTTCTCCCTCGTCGATAACGACTCGTTGAAACGAGATGTAAGTTCGACGAATAGACCGGATAAAACAAAAAAGGGAGCCGAGAGAGCGACTCGAAATATGCTACACGGAAGATTCCGTAATTTAGCAAGTAAGGGAACGAGTAGCTCAGCTGACGGCGAACGCCCCCACGCGCGCTTTCGTACTTGCTCGTCTTTTCGAGAGTTCGGAATTCCGGCCGGTAATTGGAGTCTTTTAACGACTGACAGGGATTTCAAGCCGGCACTCTGTATCCGGTTTCCTGCTCGAATATTGGAACGAGATGTATCTAATTCTGCCTGATTTTTGTGTCAATCAGCCGGGTCGAAATTTTGGCTCTACCTCAAATAGAGAAAGTTACGCGTATCTTAAAGAATCACAATAAACGAAATATAACCTTACAGAGATTCATCTCGGTTAAGATTTATAAAGGAATTATTTAATAACCGATTACCTCGATATTATATCTGCAGTTAATATTTTCTTGATTTTAATAAGCATTGTATTTTAATTGTATGACTTATTCGACTGCTAGATAAAATTTGCGCGACAAGCAAATATTAAATAATTAATGTGAGCAATTTATGATATTAAGGGTTGAATAAAAGAGGAAATTTTTCTTTTACATTTTATCCGTTCTGTTTCTTTTAAAGTACTGTGAAGTTTCGATAGAATTTAAAGATTCAAAAACAATGAAAAAAAGAAGTTAGGGAAATAAAGATAGATGTTTTACAAGTGTACACAATATTATTAGAAATGTTATTAAAAACAATAGTCGCGTTCCACAATTCATTTACACGTCGCGCAGGAAAGACCGGGTCTAGATGGCCTCAGGGCAATGTGCTGTATATTGCTCATGTACTTTTTCAGTTTTATTTATCTTCAGCGGATACAAAATCACGAAATAGTCCTTTTAAAACATAAATATGTGTGTGTGTGTGTGTGTGTGTGTGTGTGTATGCTCTTCCCTGAGTTTTGTTACAATCGATATGATATCGCAGTTAAAAAAGGAAAAAACTGATTTAATAGTAACAAAGTAAATTTTCGAGTCTCTCGAAATTTTGTACTAATATTCTCCATTGTGAATAAAGTTAAGCGTTACTAACTAAAATGAAGTTTCTTCTATGATGTACTGTTTTGGATAATGAAAGCAATTTTTATTCATGGAAAGATTGAAATCGAGCATATGGGTGCACAAGGTAAAGTTGGCTCATAATTAAGTGCCGACAAGAGGATTGTGAAGATCTCTCGCGAGGATCTTGGAACTACTAACTAAAATATATATTTTTATATGTGGTCTTCCTTACCTTGCACTACTGAGCAACCTGGTACCAGAACAAAATGGCCACGTTGCAGCATTGTCACATAAAAAAAACTATCTCTATCATAATTATACGGTCAGCAGCAACAATTAATTATTTGAGAAGTTGTAATTTCGAAATTCTAAAATATGTGGGACATCTAGTCCCGATCTGTCTTATTCACCACTCGTTACAGCGATAACGTCATACAATCTAGAACGCCGAACAATCGTGATACCATCGATTAATAATTCCACTTGTAAACTTTCTGTCTAACAGCTAATGTTTTTTACCATAGCGTTCAAAGCGACAAAGTTCAAATAACTAATAAATTTAGCTTTAATAACAACATTAGCTGTCTCTATTTAAATGACACATCTTAACTGTCACAGCCATACTTTACTTGTTTTCGCTATTCTTTTTCCTATATAAATGTTATACTATTTATGACTATGATCTATTATAAATATATTTTAGTTAAGTTACATATTCACATATGTTTGAATTTTATTATAAACAGGTGGAGTGTGTGTGTATTTTATTGTAAACACATTGAGAGAAATGATGCTGGAACATCAAGCCCTGAAATGAAGATCCTATTTTATAATATTTTATAAAAATATTTTTTATTATACAAAATAGTGTAAATTTTATTGAGTATGATTTATTATAAATGCCTTTTATTCAAATTAGATACTTATGTATATTCAATTTTTATTATAAGCAGTTGAGAGCCTCCCCCCTGCGATAGTATTAGCATCGGGCCCCGAAAAGTCACCATCCGCCCCTGAACGGCGTCGACTAATACAAGAATGCGGAGTGTTTTGATTTGAACCCCATCGCTGCGATTGTCGGGCGACGACGATCGTATGTTTTTGCCCTTCTTACTTTGTTTACTTTCGTGCGTTACGGCTGTTCGAGTCATTACGTGTCGAGCCGACGAACGACGAACATATAGCGCGGCGCGGAGCGTGCGTGTGTCGGTCAATTAATTGATCGTGCATTCCCGTTGACTCTTAAAATATTTAATCGGACTCTCGTCGGCTTCGCGTTCATTAACACGTTCCTCTGATTGAATTTTACGTGCGCGAGTGTCAGTGTCTCAGTGCCACGACGGAGAGTATCGGAGATGCCTTGACGATGGACGTCGGGCGGCGGGATAACGCATCATATATTTCGAGGTATGTCTAATCATTTATCATATAGGATGTTTTCGATTTTTGTTTTAAAAACTTGACGAGCGTATCGAGAATTTCCAAGTCGAAATTTAGGCCGGTATTCATAGTCCGTTATCATTTGAGAAATAATGAAAACTTTATGAATTTTTTTAAATATTCGCCATTTTGTATCTGTACTTATTTCATACCTTAAGAAATATTGACTCAAACAAGGCTATGTGTGTGATCCGAATTTACGAATTACTTATTATTTTAATTTTTATTAAGTTACGTGCCTGTGCCTACTTTATGCAACAAGAATTATTGATTCAAATAGCAATTCGCGAACATATATCTGTAACTAATTATTCTCGCACTCAAAAATCGCGAATAAGTCACAACTATGAGTATCGACTTTGGAAAAATTGATAATTGTTTGATCTCACAATTGTTAATATTTTCGTCTAATAATGCTTCTTAGACCGCGAGAGTTCTGTCTTATTGACTTCAGCCGACATTTTTTTTCATCGGTTTTGCATTATTATTGTGCCGAGTCAAATCGTAAATATTTATTGATACAAAGCATTATTGGGCGCGCTACTATTATCTTTGTCTTTACAACTTCTTATCAGTTCTTTTAACCCTTTCGCTACCAACGGAATATATGTTTTCCTTACCATTAATAACTTTATTCAATTGAATTCATTGAATTGAATTTTCTAGCATTTAAAACATATCAGCTATCACTCTATTACTACAAAGACAAATATTCTTCCAAAATTCTAGTAAGATATCGGTGCCTCGGCCCTATTCTATTAGTGTCAAATGTAAAACTTTTAATATTTTTAACTAAAATTACATTATATATTAATAGATTTTATTAAGTAAAAATAAAAAAAGCATGTTATAAATAAAATTGGTAGCGATAGGGTTAAGAGCTTCAAATTCCAGAAGAGAGACATCCGACGCCAATAAGAAAAATTGTATCACAAAAACCAAATTATGATAATAAACAAAAGTTGTTGATTTATTTTCCCCATTAATCCCATAATTACTTTATCTTAATTACTTAAGATGTATTGCCCATATTGTATCTGCAAAAAGTTACTGAAAATTAGCAATACGTTAATATTTTCCGTATAAAAAAACGTTTTGTATACGAAACAGCTGAAAAGTAATATATTTTTACTTTAACATCACATTTTTGTAGTTTATTTACTTTGTTTTATATTATTTTTTATTTAAACTGTTATCTTCTAAAGCACAATGAAACTTTGTGTATCATTTTAAGTACTTAAAGTAAACGCGTATGTAAAAATTGAAATTTCTATCATTATTTTGTAATTATCTTTTCCTTTACTAAAGATAATAATATCGTATGTTCCTATAACAGCACGGTTTAAAATATTCCCAAATAGCAAAATGATATCAAATGATGTGTTAATGACATATTATTATTGATATGTTAATAGCATATTATTGACGTTGAGACGTCATTAATGCGTCATTAATACGTCATTTGACGTCATCATGTTTGCTGGGTTTGCGCTTTAAAATGGAATGACGCTTTTAATCCTGATTCTGTAATGTCAAATTGTTTGCGATCACTTTTAGATCAAGATCAATATTAAATTTTTCCCAAAGATAAATAAAGATCAATATCCAATTTTTTCCAAATTTGTTTTGCTATTTTTGAGATATGGGCAATACATCTTTAATATTGGGAGGAAACAGCAGTGAGTAACTATATATGCAGCATCAAGGTAAGACAATAGCTTGTATAATGTCACTGTCTGGTGAATTCTCCATTGATCCTTCAAGTTCGACGGAATTTGCAGGGCCGATGTAGAAGCAAAATTTCGACTCGGGCATTGTCGATGAATAAACCGCGAACAAAAGAGGTCTAGCATATCTCTCGCGGGCTTAGCGTCAAGTCCTGCGTTTACAGCCGTTTGCGTTTGACGGCTACATTTCAGCGATCAATGCGCGGATACAACGAATAAATCATTGGTTATTCGTTCAGCAGAGAAAGCTGCTTTGCAACTGTTTGCATTAAAATTCGTGAATCTGCGTCTGACGTATGTGCTCTTAGATTCACCCAGGATCAAGAGCATACACCAATCTGATTCACGAATTTTACAACAGTCGTAAAGAAACTTTCTCTGTCGAACGCAACCATCGCGTTTTACATTTTACCACGATTATTACGACATCTACATGCATCGTAGTTTACATGCATCGAGTTTCCTGTCTGACAGGGCTTTGACGATGACTTTAAAAGCTTGGTCGAATGAGATCTACTCTCTCTGAAGGGAGAGTTCTTTGAAAATTCTTCCGTTCTTTCACGCGACTGTTAGAAATTACCTGGTGGGAAGTAGCCATTAAAATTAAACCTGCGCCACGAAATTCGTCCTAGTTGCGCACGTTTTTCTCGCGTCTACACTGATCTTTCGGATTATTTATTACTGTCGTGTCGTCGTGAATCTTTCAGACTACTGGCGAGCAGCTCGCGTCCTTGTTCCTTCATCTCTCTCTCTCTCTCTCTCTCTCTCTCTCTCTCTCTCTCTCTC
>NW_022639545.1:460725-463714 GCF_010583005.1 Odontomachus brunneus
TATTTTCCGTATAAAAAAACGTTTTGTATACGAAACAGCTGAAAAGTAATATATTTTTACTTTAACATCACATTTTTGTAGTTTATTTACTTTGTTTTATATTATTTTTTATTTAAACTGTTATCTTCTAAAGCACAATGAAACTTTGTGTATCATTTTAAGTACTTAAAGTAAACGCGTATGTAAAAATTGAAATTTCTATCATTATTTTGTAATTATCTTTTCCTTTACTAAAGATAATAATATCGTATGTTCCTATAACAGCACGGTTTAAAATATTCCCAAATAGCAAAATGATATCAAATGATGTGTTAATGACATATTATTATTGATATGTTAATAGCATATTATTGACGTTGAGACGTCATTAATGCGTCATTAATACGTCATTTGACGTCATCATGTTTGCTGGGTTTGCGCTTTAAAATGGAATGACGCTTTTAATCCTGATTCTGTAATGTCAAATTGTTTGCGATCACTTTTAGATCAAGATCAATATTAAATTTTTCCCAAAGATAAATAAAGATCAATATCCAATTTTTTCCAAATTTGTTTTGCTATTTTTGAGATATGGGCAATACATCTTTAATATTGGGAGGAAACAGCAGTGAGTAACTATATATGCAGCATCAAGGTAAGACAATAGCTTGTATAATGTCACTGTCTGGTGAATTCTCCATTGATCCTTCAAGTTCGACGGAATTTGCAGGGCCGATGTAGAAGCAAAATTTCGACTCGGGCATTGTCGATGAATAAACCGCGAACAAAAGAGGTCTAGCATATCTCTCGCGGGCTTAGCGTCAAGTCCTGCGTTTACAGCCGTTTGCGTTTGACGGCTACATTTCAGCGATCAATGCGCGGATACAACGAATAAATCATTGGTTATTCGTTCAGCAGAGAAAGCTGCTTTGCAACTGTTTGCATTAAAATTCGTGAATCTGCGTCTGACGTATGTGCTCTTAGATTCACCCAGGATCAAGAGCATACACCAATCTGATTCACGAATTTTACAACAGTCGTAAAGAAACTTTCTCTGTCGAACGCAACCATCGCGTTTTACATTTTACCACGATTATTACGACATCTACATGCATCGTAGTTTACATGCATCGAGTTTCCTGTCTGACAGGGCTTTGACGATGACTTTAAAAGCTTGGTCGAATGAGATCTACTCTCTCTGAAGGGAGAGTTCTTTGAAAATTCTTCCGTTCTTTCACGCGACTGTTAGAAATTACCTGGTGGGAAGTAGCCATTAAAATTAAACCTGCGCCACGAAATTCGTCCTAGTTGCGCACGTTTTTCTCGCGTCTACACTGATCTTTCGGATTATTTATTACTGTCGTGTCGTCGTGAATCTTTCAGACTACTGGCGAGCAGCTCGCGTCCTTGTTCCTTCATCTCTCTCTCTCTCTCTCTCTCTCTCTCTCTCTCTCTCTCTCTCTCGCCCCCTCCCTCCCTCCTTCCCTCCCACTCTTCTAGCCCTTCCCCTCTCTCTCTTTCTCTTTTACCGCAAAAGTCTTAGAGAAGGGTGCGAACACGATATTTTTTATTGAGGAAGATAAACAAAGAAAAAGAAGCAGAAACACAGACGGCACAAAAGTGCAGTATGCTCTTACGCTCACAGAGTTTGTCTTTCACTGTCTCCCTAATGCCTCTCTTCGCTGTCGTAGGAAAAGAGAGTAGCTTGCATGGTGACTTTAATGTCACACTTTCCTATAAAAGGACAGGGCTTCGCACACTTCTTCCCGTTCCGTTTCTTCTCATTGTACTGCCTTTCCTTCACAATGATCTTCTTCCTTTTCAATTGGCTCGTCTTTTCTTCCCCGTCTTCTTCTTTTTCTCTCTGCCTTCTTCTCTTTTCCTTTTTTTCTCCTTACGTATCTCCCTCTTCCCCCCTACCTGAAAAGAAAACGCAACGCGGTTCTTCGTGCTGTCGTTCTTCCTTTTTCAACCTACCTCGCGTAGTCTTCCGCGCTCATCCATTTCTCTCTTCCCCTCTTTCTTCCGTAGTTTCTCTCTTTCTCTCCTCTCTTCCTCCCTCCTTCCCTCTTTTACACATCCCTCCTCTTCCTCCTCCCCTTACTCCGGCTTCCACGTGCCGTTCTCCTTTCGTAAGAAGCGCAGTGCAGTCGTGCTCTAAATCACGGGTCTGTTCTTGTTGGTCTTCCTCTATCTCCCCCAGCTTCTGGATCCTAACATTCTCTCCCGTAGGATCTCGTCGGACCAGAAAGGGGGAACGAAGTAGAGGACGAAGGCCGAAGGACGTGGTCACGGAAAGCTCAGACCTGTCCTACCTCAACGTTAACGACCCTACGCTCTCTCGGTTCTCCCTCTTCTCCCCCATCCTACCTCTCTCCCCGTCGCACAAAGACAGTAAGGTGATTTTCACGGCCCTTTGTCAAAGGGCTTACGCATGCTGCCCTGTCATATCCAATTCCTGCTTTCATCTGCACCGCTCCCCAAAATTTTGTCCGAGTCGCTTCATACATTCCCTATATATATATATATGTGTGTGTGTGTGTGTGTGTGTGTGTGCGTGCGTGCGTATGTACATACACACATAGCGTAAGGACAGTATGTCACTATACACACACATGCACACATTCTTCCTATCTCGGGTATTATTATAATTCTAAATAAGAGGTAAATCTCCGCGTCGACCCTCACATAGCCTCATATTTTCACGCCGGTTTGTCTCTCATGATAGCGGACAGCGTATAAGGCGATTTTCTCAGCGGGCTTCTTGCCAAGGATTTCGGCCACTCCCGGGATTCCCGCGATTAATTACATCATTTTTATGTTTCCGTCTCTTCCGTCCTCCCTGCCCGGACGGCCGACTTAACCTAACCTAACCTAACGGCAATCCTTATGTACCTGAATGGATTTCTTTCGCGAGTAATCGCAATCGGAGGAATCCCAGACTCTCGCGCTCGATAACTGTCCCGTTGATTGAAACGACTTTCATGTGCCCCCCCCCCCCCCCCCCCCC